>NC_056733.1:584555827-584680827 GCF_019279795.1 Protopterus annectens | reverse complement strand
ATTTGGGTAGATTCCCAAAGCTATGGTTGGGAGGATGGATTTATACAGCATTAGGACCAGCTACAAGGCCCTGCAAGACAGCAGTGGCAAAGCCAACTCTGGATTTAGAGAAAATTGGTAAATGATCATGCTTGGTGAAAGTATGAACTGCACTCCAGGTAGCAGCTTCTAGAATATCCCTGGTAGGAACACCTCTGAGAAAGGCTGCAGAAGTAGATGCAGCCCTGGTGGAATGAGATCTGATCCCCTGGGGGATATGTTTTCCATGGTGCTTATAGCAGAAATGAATGCAATGGCTTATCCATTTAGAAATGGTTTGTTTTGAAATAGCCTTTCCCTCTGCCCCTGCAGCAAATGCTACCAGCAGTTTTTCAGATTTTCTTCAAGGTTTAGTCCTGTCCAAGTAAAATCTAAGTTGTCAGTGCACATCCAATGAATGCAGAATCCGTTCCGCTTTGTTCTGTAGTTTGGGAAAGAAAGTTGGCAAATGAATGGTTGGATTAAGAGCCACACTGGATACCACCCTGGGCATGAAGGATGGACTGGTCCTGAATGACACCCTGTCCGCATGAAAAATGACAAAAGGATCCACTGCCATAAGGGCCTGTAACTCGGATATCCTTCTAGCTGAAGTGATTGCTAAAAGGAAAGCTGTTTTCCAAGAAAGAAATTTTAAGTCTGCAGTAGCAGCTGGCTCAAAATGAGGTACAGGGAGTTTCTCCAATACAAAGTTAAGGTCCCAGGCAGGGGTTGGAGCTCTCCTGGGTGGTTTCAAGTTTTTGGCCCCTCTAAGGATCTGCTTGAGCAGAGGATGAGAGAAGAGGGGAGGTTCTGTGCTATAATGAGCTGAAATGGCTGACACGTGGATTTTAATGGAGGAAAAAGACAGGTCCTTGTAAAGCATCTCAGTTAAGTACTGTAAAATCTGAGGTAATTGGGTGCTGCTGTACTCATTCCTTGAGAGATTCCAAGCACAGAATCTTTTCCATTTGTAAGCATAAGACTTTCTAGTACTAGGTCTTCTCGCCTCCAAGATGACAGCCATCACAGACTTGCTGAGGGATGCTAAGGGTGAATTTATGTGATTAGCTAAGCTGCAAGGTTTAATGTTGGTAGCTGAGGATGCAGAATTTGTTTCTCCTGCCGAGACAGTAAGGAAGGTGTATGAGGCAGGTGCCATGGAGCTATTTGTTGGCGTGGCCAGTCTTGAGCAATCAAAATAATTTTTGGTTTGTCCTGTTTGACTTTTAGCAGAACTCTGGAGAGCAGAGGCAGAAGGGGAAAGGCGTAGACTGATACATTTTTTTCAGCTGAAGGACAGAGCATCCACTTTCCAGGCTTTTTTGTGAGGAGTCCTTGTGCAAAATTTGTCCAACTGGTAGTTCTGGGGGAAGGCAAATAGATCTATGTCTTGGCTCCCACATTTGCTTGTCAACATGTTGAAAATCCGTGGTTCCAGTTTCCACTCATGTGGGTCCAGTTTCCACTCATGTGGGTCCATGAGATTTCTTCTTAGTCAGTCTGCCAGTGTATTCAGTTTTCCTGGCAGGAATTGAGCTTGTAGGTGCACTTGGTAGCTCAAGGCCATGTTCCACAATGCCATGGCTAGTCTGCAGAGGGGGTAGGAATGTGTACCACCCTGCTTAATTATGTACCACATAACCGTGGTGTTGTCCGTCTTTACCATAAGTTGTCCGGGATGAATGTAGTCCTTGAAGGCTGTCAAAGCATTCTGTACAGCTAACATTTCTTTTCGATTGCTATGTAGGTGCATTTGATTTGGGTTCCATTTGCCCTGAATGCATTTCCCTGCCAGATGAGCCCCCCATGCACAGTCTGATGCATCTGTAGTTAGGGTTTGGGTGGCAGGGGGTAGTGTGAATGATAGCCCCTTGTTTTGGTGGCAGGCCTCTGCCCATCATAGGAACTCCAGGCGTAGGCAAGGTATGATAGGAATCATTGTTTCCAGGCTGTGACAATGTTGACTTCATAGATTAAGTACCACTGTAGTTTCCTCATATGCAGTCTTGCATATGGAATTAGAAGAATGCAGGAGGCCATGAACCCCAAGGCTTGCAGTATTTGTCTTGCAGACAACAGCGTTTTTGTGGCCACTTGTTTGAAGTAAGTTACCAAATGAATTTGCTTTTCTGGTGTGAGGAAAGCCATCTGGCCAGTTGTATTCAAGCTTGCACCCAGGAATGTAATTTGTTGAGGGTACCAATTGTGATTTCTTTTCGTTTATGTTGTACCCTAGACAAGTTAGAACCCTTTTTACTGACACCAGATGATTTAGAAGTATGGTCTGGTTTTCTGCCTGAATTAGACAATCATCCAGGTATGGGTATATCTCAATATTTCTTTGCCTGCAAAATGCAATTACTGGAGCCAGGCACTTTGTGAATACCCTGGGCACAGTAGATATGCCAAAAGGCAGTGCAGAGAACTGATAACGCAAGTAGCCTGCTTTGAAGCGTAGGTATCTTCTGCAAGATTCCCTGATTGGGATATGTAGGTAAGCTTCTTTTAAACCTAGAATTGCCAACAAGGCATCTTTGCCTAACATAAGAAGTAACTGGTGAAGAGTCAGCATCTTGAATTTTGGAATGTCCAGAAAGGTGAGTAGACAGGTCCAGAATTGTTTGCCATGTTTTGTCTTTTCTGGGTACCAGGAAGGGCCTGGAGTAGAATCCTTTCCCCTTTCCCTCTTCTGGTACCAGTTGAATCGCTCCCATGTTTCAGAGGGAAAGTGCTTGTTTCTGAGCCTCTGCCCACTGTTTTGGGGGCAGGTCTGGCCACCCGTTTGGTGTTGTCAACGTATGGAAATGAAATATGTATCCCTGGGACAATTTAAAACCCATTTATCCTGGGTTATGAATTTCCAGTTTTTTGAATGAAGAGCAATCTTTCCCCCCAAAGGGGTGGCTAAAAGGTAAGTGCTTGGTAATTTTAAAGGAAAGTCATTGAGACTGTTTACCATAGGGGGGGTGTCTTATTATTTCCAGATTTGGAAGTGGAGGCCCCCCATTGCTTAGGTCTTAGAGTCCCCTTGGAACTGAAACCTGGTGCTTTTGGTGTGTTGGGATTTGGCTTGCGAGGATCTGGAAGGAGCTGGAAAGGACCAATTCTTAGTAGTCCAGTGCCTACTAAATCTAGGAGGTTGCACTTGTAAGAAATCTTTTACAGCTTGCATATATTTAGCTTGATCTTCCATCATTTTTAAGACGTCTTCAGCCTTATTGCCAAACAGGTGGTCCTGATTTAAAGGAGCATCCATCAACTTTGCTTTAACATGATCAGGCAGAGATTGTTCCTTAAGCCAAGCATGCCTTCTAAGCACAGACCCAGTAACAGCAGCCCTGCAAGAGGCCTCTAAAGAATCAAAATCACATTGCAAAGTATGTTTTCCAACTTATTCAGCAGAATGCAATAAATCCTGTAAATCTTTATTTTTCCACACAGTCAGAAATCAATATCATTTTTCTGTTTAAGCAGTCCAATAATATGCTGTTGATATTTTAACATATGAAATTGGCAGTTTAAAGCCCTGATAGCCAAAGTTGCAGACGTATAAACCTTTTGACCCCATCTTTCTAGCGCCCTGGAGTCTCTATCAGAAGGGGTAGGGTTTTTAGCAGTAGAAGCCTTAATGCCCTTAGGACCTTGAGAAATGGTTTCAGGATCTGCAACAGAATTTTTGAAAAGGAACTTGTGGGACTCAGGAACCCTGTAGTATCTGTCAGGTTTACAAGGTGCTAGAGGCAGGGAATCAGGGGCCATACTGGATTCCAAAAACACATCAACAATGTCTAGTATAGGAGGTATAGCCAAAGGTCTATGCTGAGGTAAAATAAGAAAATCCCTAAGCCTCTTTTTTCAATCAGAGAATTCAGGACTTTCCCAGTGGAAATGCTCCCTTAAGGTATGTAAAGTTTCACCAAAAGATAAATCCTCAGGGGGGAAGCAGAGGGAATGGAATCCTCTGCATCAGAATCCTCTTAAGTAGGTATAGACAAATCCATGTCATTAGAAGAGTCAGAAGAAACAGAGTCCTAATCAGAAGAGTCATAGTCAAGCTCAGGCCTAGGCCTCTTAGAAGGGGGGGGGTGGAGGGGGGGTAATTAGGTCTTCAGCCATTTTGATAATTTGTTTTTTAGGCATAGGGGCCTGAACATGTAGCCTGGGCTTCATTTTTTTCGACATAGATCAAGATTTAAGCCTTAGTATTGAAGGTTGAAGTTGGTCTGATATGCAAGTCTGTTGGCCTGAATACAACCTCAGAAGCCGGTGCCTGCACAGTGGCCTTCGACCCATCCAAGGTAGAGACATCCGCCGGTTCCATAGTTGATGTATCTCGTGGCACACCGGACACCGAATGGGTCTCAGTAGAGGCCTGAGAGTCAGAAGTAGCGGGTATTAGGGGCTGCGAAAGTGCCTCACTGAGTACCGGTGAATTGGTGACTGGCTTAGGAGAAGCATCGTCGGCAGTTTTGGACCTCAACGGCTGTCTTTATCTTTGCGTTTTTTCGAAATTCCGGTAGTCGGATGGCTAACCAGCATCATTTCTGGATAATTAAAATGAGAACCAAAATATTTAGAGGCAAAAATGTACCGACGATGGATTGTGCGCTAATTAAATAAAGCACAAAACTGACAGCAAGGTATGTTGTGGTCAAGGCCTAGGCAAGGAATACAGTACAGATGAAAATCTTTATGAGGTATTTGCTTTCCACAAGTAATGCAATTATTAACTTTTACTGACATTGGTAAGGAGCAAGAAAAAGTTTCCCCAATGGGGTACTTAGCTTTAAGTTGAAGACTTCGGTTCTGAAACTCGAAAACGAAAAATTTCAGGAGTCGGCCGACCGGCACTTGTGAACTGCTTCTGCTTCGGCACCGCACAGCAAGAAAGACTGAGGTAATGACGTCGGCTGCATGTTTTATACCCCTGATGACCTGACGTCATGGAAGAAGGGACAGCAACCGACGCAGGACCCAAGATTTTGTTAATCAGGCCAACTGAGGGCAACCTGACAGCAGATTACCCAAATGTAATGACTGCAACAGTGAAACACGAAGAACGTCTGATGGTAACACAGTAGGAAAAGGATCTGGGGGCATTGCTCCCACCTGGACTGAACTACTGGGAGTAGTGAGGTGGGGTAGTGTCAGCAACAAACAGAAACCCTTGTGTGTATCCCCACGAAGGTAAACTCTAGAAACAGGTAATGTTTACGCTCTGTAGGTCCTTGGATACACCATATCTTCAGCACTGCATGCCATTCTGGAGGCCATACAAGAAAAAGCACGTCAGGTTCTGATGGAATGCAGGGGAAAAAGCACAACAAAGACTCTTGTGAACCAATATGGCCAGAGGCTAGAAATCTACCTTCTCTCCCCATCCCCTACCTTTTTAATCTGTTTTTTTTCTCCCAACAAGAGGGCACTTATTATTTGCCCTAATATAAGAGCTAGCTGAATCCTGAACTAATCTTACATGACCAGGTTTACGTTCAGCAAAACAAAAGACTTTTGATGAACTTACTGATTCACAACTACCACTACAGCATGCAGGTTCCAGCCTGCTCTGTTCACTCTTTGGGCGCACTCCACTCCTCTACCCTACCCTTATTTCAACCCACCCACACTTATTAGATTTATACTTACTAGACCACACCCTCTGCTCCATTACCCAATTGCAACCAAATCCAGTTTATCCCTCCCACCAATTACCCACATTCACCCACATCTCTCTCCATCACTGCCCTACTACATACAGACCACACCACTCCCACTAACCATATTCTCATACTATTCATACTATTCCAATCCTCCCATCTTTCCCCACTTTATTTTTCCATTACACCTCAGTAACCCACATTAATAACTAAGCCCATATTATACTGTAGTTTGCATTCAAACCTTACCTCTCCATCGGTTAACATGGTACTAATCACTGCTTTATTAACCGCCCTACTCACCGCCACTTAACACCTTACTTGCTTTCACCATCTCCAAGTACCATATACATACACACCTACTACTCCATTCAACACAGCAACATCACACCTGCTCACCTACATCAGCATATCATCACAACTATTCACATTAAAATACCTTTTCACTCGCATACCCCCACACATTCTATGCAAGTACTACAAGCTCACTATCAAACTCCAGACTTCACTTTAGTCAAGGCTTCACTACTTACCCTCAGTGGGGACATTCAGCCAAACCCAGGCCCTGACCCACAGATATAGACACCACACCAAGAACAAAGCTCTACCTTGATAGACTTCTCTCACACGTACTTCTTCTGACCGATTAGTCTTAAACCTTAACCTCAGAAGTATTCTAAACAAAATACTTGAATTCCATGCAACCTTGTTACTATACTCCCAAGATATAGCAATACTTACTGAAACTTGGCTAAAGAACCACAATAAAGATAAATTTTTGCCCCAAGGTTATAATATTCACAGAGTTGACAAAATACACAAGCGTGGCAGCTTAGGTATCATATATAAGAACAATGTTACCCTGCAGCTACTAGATGCTTCTCAACCCCTAGCCACCGACTCTGAAATCTTAGTCTCATGCATTCAACTCAACAAAACAAGACCATCATCTTTATAGCTGTATACCTCCCACCTGGAAACAACAGCCTTACAACTGAAAATCTGTTTAGCTGAGCCTCTGCTACATACAATTAGGAAATATTAACCCTAGTTGACTTTAATCTCGGCTGGTCTACATGTACCTCCACCAGTCCAATAAATTAAATCAAATTCTTTAGTTTCACCCAACTCATCTTTACACCTGCAAGAACTGATAAACACAGTAATAAACATTTCATGCTAGATTAGATTCTCTCCAATCGCTCAAACCTATATTCACAGTTTGGCTGCCTCCCAGACTCCATTAGTGATCATTCTCCCACCCATCTATTTAAGCAAAAACACACTCAACCAAAACCACTATCTATAAACATATCCGCTCTAAAAGCACTTTTCCATAAATATCTTTAATTCCCTCTTAAAGCATCACAACTGGTCCCCTTAAGACATCTTCTCCTCAATGACACTAACACTCCAACAACTCATTTTAAGCATCCTAAACTGACTAGCCCCTATTAGAAAAGTATTTTGTAAATCCATTCCAACCCACTGGCTAACTAAGGACACCACAAACATAATGAAACAAAGAGACCAAGCATGGTTACATTATCAATCAGCAAACACTCTAGTTTCCCCTCTACAACTGCTGCCAACTATGACACATAGCCCCAAAAAAAAAAAATTGCTCCGACAAAAAGTCCTACTACGCCCTGATCCAACAAAAACATAAAAACATCCCTCAGAAAATCTGGTACTCCATAAAACAACTCTTAAATCCTGGACAATCCACAACCCCTTCCCCAACCATCCAAAATTCCAACATAAGCAAAACAGCCCAATTTAACTCACATTTTATTAACTCCATTCAGGTCTTAGTAAACAATAATAACTATACCCCTCTAACCATCCCCACCACTGCCACCTTCTCATTTTAGCCCGTCCAGATGACCACTTATATCAAAAAAACTTCAATTAAAACCCACTATTCTTGCAGTAGACCAACTCCCAAATAAATTTCTTATACTAGCAGCTGACTCCATCTCATACTACTCTGGAAACTCTCCCACATCATTCCTCTTCATAAAGGTGGCCCATCCACATAATTATCCAAGTATAGACCTATTGCCATACACTTCCCCCTACAGCAAAATACTAGGAAAATGTAAACAGTCTCAACCACTAGCCTATTTACTACAAAACAATCTTCTCTCCAACTCCCAGCATGGTTTTAGACCAAAACCCCACCACAACTGCCCTACTAAATTTCACAGATTCCATCAGCCACTACAAAAATAGCAACAAACTTGTCTCATCCATTTTCTTGGATATGTCAAAAGCATTTAACACCATCTTCTATCAAAAACTACTTCAAGAATTATCATCTGTTCATCTCTATCATCTAACACTTGGTTTTATAGCTACCTTTCCAGCAGGCAAGCTGTCAAATGGAAAAATGAAATCTCTACCCTACAACCTGTTACTCTAGGAGTCCCACAAGGCTGTATTCTAGGGCTTTACTCTCATCTTTACGAACAAATTTAGTTCTGCATATACAGATGCTACTCATCTTCTTTCGGCTGTTCCCATTAGGGGTCGCCACAGCGGATCACCTGTTTCCCTTTCTTCCTGTCCTCTGCATCTTGCTCTGTCACACCAACCACCTGCATGTCCTCTCTCACCACATCCATAAACCTTATCTGAGGCCTTCCTCTTTTCCTGTTACCTGGTAGCTTCATCCTTAGCATCTTTTTCCCAACCTACCTAGCATCCCTCCTCAGCACATGTCCAAACCAACTTAATCTTGCCTCTCTGGCTTTGTCTCCAAAACTTTCAACCTGGGCTGACCCTCTAATATACTTATTCCTAATCCTGTCCACCCTCGTCACACCCAGTGCAAATCTTAACATCTTTAACTCTGCCACATTCAGCTCAAACTCCTGCCATTTTGTCAATGCCACTGTCTCCAACCCATATAACATAGCTGGTCTCACTACCCTCTTGTAGACCTTCCCTTTCACTCTTACAGGTACTCGTCTGTTACAAATCACTCAACACTCTTGTCCACCCACTCCATCCTGCCTGCACTCTCTTCCACACTCACCATTACTCTGAACTATTGACCCCAAGTATTTAAACATCCACCTTCGCCACCTCTACTCCTTGCATCCTCACCATTCCTCTGTCCTCCCCCTCATTCACACAAATATAGTCTGTCTCAGTCCTGCTGACCTTCATTCCTCTTCTCTCTAGAGCATATCTCCATCTCTCCAGGGTCTCCTCCACCTGTTCCCTACTCTCACTACAGATCACAATGTCATCTGCAAACATCATAGTCCATGGGGACTCCTGTCTGATATCGTCTGTCAACCGAAAGGGCTCAGAGCTGATCCTTGATGCAACCCCACCTCCACCTTAAACACATCCGTCACTCCCACAGCAGACCTCACCACTGTCACAATACCCTCGTACATATCCTGTACCACTCCTGACTTCCTCATACAATACCACAACTCCTCTCTAGGCACCCTGTCATATGCTTTCTCCAAGTCTACAAAAACACAATGCAACTCCTTCTGACATTCTCTGTACTTCTCCATCAACACTCTCAGAGCAAACATTGTGCTCTTTCCCGACATGAAACCATACTGCTGATCACTAATCATCACGTCCCTTCTTAACCTAGCTTCCACTACTCTTTCCCATAACTTCAGGCTGTGACTGATCAATTTAATTCCTCTGTAGTTACTACAGCTTTCACATCACCCTTATTCTTAAAAATCGGTACCAAAACACTTTCTCCATTCCTCAGGCATCCTCTCACTTTCCAAGATTTCATTAAACAACCTGTTTAAAAACTCCACTGCCATTTCACCTAAACACCTCCATGCTTCCACAGGTATGTCATCTGGGCCAACAGCCTTTCCATTCTTCATCCTCTTCATATCCTTACTTCCTCCTTGCTAATCCATTGTACTTCATGATTCGCTATCCCTAAATCATCCAACCTTCTCTCCTCATTCTCTTCATTCATCAGCCCCTCAAAGTACTCTTTCAATCTCCTCAACACACTCTCCTCGCTTGTATGTTTCCCTCATTATCCTTTATCACCTTTACCTGCTGCACATCTTTCCTAGCTTGGTCCCTCTGTCTAGCCAATATACAGATGCTACTACACTGCAATATACAAATAATTCTGCCATCATCTTCACAGCCCCCTCCTTCCCCACACTCCTATGTAAAACCCAGAAAGTCTTCACAGACAGAGCAGTACCTCAAAGAAAATCAATTTGTAATAAATCCTAAAAAGGTAAAACTGATGATATTCTTTAATAATAGATCCACAGAACCCAGTACCCAATTTCACATCCTCTCCTCCAATGGCAGAACAATTGAACCAGTAGATAGCACAAAGATACTAGGTATCACGACAGACAGCTTCCTAAAATATGACAAGCACATAGCCCTTACCATAAAAAAGGTGCATATTAAACTCGGCTGTCTGTATAGATCCAGAACATTCCTCACACCTTCCACTAGACTATCCATAATAAGAACACACTTTCTGCCCACACTACTGTATGCTTCCCCATTTTTACTAATCTTAGAAAATCTGGACTGTCCAAACTAAAGACAGGTTACCATAAAATGGCCAGTTTTGCTGCCGGCCTCCAAGAATGCATGGATCATGCAATCCCAAATAAATCCAAGTCCCTCTCCACCAAAGGCAAGCGTCCTGTCTGGTGGACATCAGCCATTAACAAATTATATAACAAAAGAAGGAAGCTACTGCATGACAGAGCAAAATCCCATAAAGGGAAGACATCTCTGATCAACATTAGCAGAAAACTATGTTCTCTCATAAAAACATCCAAGGCCAACTTTGAGAGAAAAATCGCTAAGGACACTAAAGATAACCACAAAGCCTTCTTCAGCTATGTTAGAAACCTGGGCGGAAACCCTCAGATATGCTCAGAGTTAGTTCACAACAACAAAAAATACACTGAACCCACAGATATTGCCAACATTCTGGCTGACCGGTTCAGTGCAAATTTCTCCCCTCCCTCACCCCCAAAAGAAGAAATACTTAACCCAGCTTAATGTAATCCCCCTGTCATCTCAGATGTCCAAGTGAGAACCGCCCTCAACAAAGCTAAAAACACAGCATCAATGGGACCTGATGGTATCCCGGGTTGCGTGCTACGTGAACTCCAAGAGGAGCTAAACCCGCACATAAAAATGCTATTTAACCTTAGCCTTACTACAGGATATGTACCTGAACACTGGCGTACAGCAACAGTGGTCCCACTCCATAAAGGGGGTACCTCTACAGACCCTGGGAACTACTGCCCCATAAGCTTAACCAGCCTGGTCTGCAAAGCTATGGAAAGAATCATTATGGAACTCATAAACAGAGACATAGGAGACCTACAGACACTTGACCTCACCCAGTTCGGCTTTGTAAAGGGCAGATCCTGCCTTTTGAACCTGGTTGACTTTTTCGAAACAGTCACTAGAGCCATTGATGAGGGTAAAGCAGTCCATACAGCCTACCTGGACTTGGCTAAGGCCTTCAACACAATACCCCACTCAGGCATCATAGATAAGCTCAACAGCTTAAACGTAAACCCTTATGTCACTAGATGGGTTTCAAACTGGCTAAAGGACAGAACCCATAAAGTTAAAATCGCTGGAGCAATGTCAGACTCAAAGCCAGTCACAAGTGGTGTCCCACAGGGATCTGTCCTGGGATCCCTCTTGTTCGGCATTTATTTCTCAGATGTTAAAGCAAACATGGGAGGGTTGTGGCTGACAAAGTTTGCAGATGACTGCAAACTAGGCACCATAGTCGATACACCAGCGGACACATACATCCTACAAAAAGGCCTCACAGAAACGGACAACTGGTGCTGGAGTCACGGCCTTAAACTAAATGCCAAAAAATGTATAGTCATCCCCTTTGGGAAAAACAAAGTACCCACAAATTATCACATAGACAGTAACCCACTGAGTACGGAAAAAGTAATCAGAGACCTAGGGACCCAAGTCGACAGCGACCTCTCATTTGACACCCACATTGCCAAAGTGGTTAGAAAAACATTCTACCTTGCACGCCTCATCATGAAGGGATTCACATCCAGATTCAAGGATGTCATTGTACCCCTATACTCCTCCCTCATCAGACCCATGATTGAGTACAATGCCCCATTTGGTATGTACCTCACCCGGCATTTGCAACAGCTGCAGAGACCAGAAAAGTATCTCACCAAGAGGATCAAGGGTCACCAACATGTCTTATTCTGCCAGACTAAAGAAACTCCAGCTCTGTTCAGTAGCATACTGCCTGCTCAGAGGTGATCTCTGCCTGACATACAAGGCCATGTCCAATCAGGATCTGATGGACATGCTCCACCTCAAAAAATCCAAATCCATCTCCACCTCAAAAAATCCAAATCCATCAGGACCATGAGAGCTAAAGACTTAAACTTCGGCACAAGTATGAATAGGACATGCTGGAGGGATAAATTCATAACCCAGAGGCTTCCCATGCTTTGGAACAAGATCCCAGTTCATGTTAGGCAGAGCCCCTCACTGACTCTCTTCAAGAGAAATCTTGATGAGTGGATGGCAGATCGTAAGTTTACCCCAGGGGTCACATCTGTGTCACTGCTAGACAGGGGCACAGTAAACTAATTCTAATATATAAGGGGACCATCATTGTGTCACTACTAGACAGAGGCACAGTATTCTAAATCTATTCTGTGCATTTTTGTACCATTTCATGGGGTGGCGAAAGCCACATCACTATGGCTAGGCTTACAAATGCCCCAGGGCAGATAGCCTAGTACTAAACTATGAAACTATGAATTACACCTAAAAGTTTTGTATTACTTTCTGGGGAAATTATGGTGCCATTATTAGATGTTATGGTAAATGATGGGAATGTAGCTTTCCGGATGGGGGTGAAGAGTAACAGTTTTGTTTTATTTGGATTCAATAGACGACGCCGGTCAGTGAGCCAGTTTTCTACTTCAATGAAAGTATTTTGGGATAAGGTCTGCAGGTTTATTGGGGAGGTGGTGGAACAGATTAGGGTAGAGTCATCAGCATATTGAATGCAGGTTGCTTTGGGGACAACTGTATGAAGATCATTAATGAAGATGGAAAATAGGAGATGTCCTAGTACAGCCCCTTAACACCAAGGGTGACTGGCAGTAGGGAGGATAGGCTACCCTTCCACAGCACAGCTTGTTGTTTGCCACTTGGATAGGACTGAAACCAGTGTATTGCCAGGCTATCTATGGCAAGTGTTTTTAGTGTGCCAAGGAGTAGTTGGTGGTTTACCATATCAAATTCCTTGGATAGGTCAAGAAAGATGGCAGAAGAGAGTGTACTATTATTTTGAATTTGATTTATTGTCTGAGAGAAGGGTAGAAGGGCTGAGGTGGCACTATGGTGGGGGTCTAAATCCATGCTGGGAGGGAGCTAGGAGATTGTGCAGACTGAGGTAATTTAAGAGTTGCTTATGGATACATTTTTACATAATTTTAGCCAGAGGTGACAGAATGGCAATGGGCCGGTAATTTGACAGATCAGTGGAGTTACCCCCTTTACGGAGAGGAATTGCATGGGAAATTTTCCAGATGGAGGGGATATATGCTTCCGAGATGGTTCTCTTGATTAATATTGAGATGGGATATGCTACTGTATCTGCAGCCTTATTCAGCAGGGAGTAGGTCTGCTGATAGGGTGGTGGGTTTCAATTTCTTGATTAAGGATAGGATACATGATGTTGGTACTGGTTGAAAGTTAAAGGAGGGGTGAGTATTGGATATGGGGTCAACTGGGTCTAGGTTATTGGGGCCTAGTTGGTTGGCAAGAGATTGTATGGTTTCCGTAAAGAATGTGTTGAAGATATTGACAATATTTTCTGGAGGTTTTTGGAGGGTAGATGCAGGGGTAGGTGTAGTAGTATTTCCTAGGTGGAGAAGATTGTTTAAACCGGACCAAAACTTTTGTGGTTGATTTTGATGTTAATGTTGCCAGTTACAGTAATTTTTTTTGTCTAGAACTATATACTTTTTTGCATAATTCCTTAGTTGTTTATATATAAGTTGATCCTTTGGGGGTTTATTGGTTTTCCAGGAGGTCCAGGCTTTATTTCTAGTTATGATTTTTTGTTTAGTTTCTTTGGACAGCCATGGTACTACTGTTTTCTTGGTTCCGATGGTCTGGGTAGGTGCATGATTATCAAGGACTGTAAGAAATGTGGAGTTAAAGTGTGATGCTGCTTCATCTAGTGGGAGTAGCTTTAGACTATTCCAGTTACATGACTGAAGTTCTACTTGCAATTTGGTTTGACTGAAGCTCTTACTGCTCCTAATAGTTCTGAAGCTAGGTACTTGAGAGATCAGTTTTTTGTCTGAGTATATAAGTTAGGAAGTGATCACTTATTTCCTCAGGTTGGGTGCCTGCTTTATACATTTGGGGAGGGTTATGTATGAGAATCCAATCTAGTATACTTTCTTTGTTATTGGGCTTACTAGTTCTAGTGGCAGAGATTATGACTTGGGAGAAACCATACAGATTTATTGGGTTTACTAGTTCTAGTGGCAGAGATTATGACTTGGGAGAAGCCGTACAGATTTATTGGGCTTACTAGTTCTAGTGGCAGAGATTATGACTTGGGAGAAACCATACAGATTTATATAGGTTGTAGGGAAGTCTGAGGAACAGTTGTTCCAGTCTATATTAAAGTCTCCTAGAAAGTACAGTTTTGTACCTACCATAAATGTAGATGTCCGATAGGTATGCATCTGCAGTCATCACATATGGGTTGTCCTGCCTCAGGCAGCCCTTTGGTCGGCCGGATTCCAAAGTCTGGGTCTGGCCTCGGCTGATGTTGCACTTTCCCTGACATCAGAGCATCTGAGGTATAAAAGCATAAGCCAACGCCATCTTCTTCAGTTTTTCTTGCCCCAGATGCCAGGTGCCCTCTAGGAAGGCTAAATTTGAAGAAATGCAATAAATTCCAAACATTTGCAAAAATATATATAAATATATACAAACAAATACACCATAATAGATCCCCCAGCTAGCTAATAGAGGGGTAAGCACCCTGGGAATACCACAGAGGGGAAGGAGGGAGGGTAAACCTGACTGCAGATGCATACCTATCGGACATCTACATTTATGGTAGGTACAAAACTGTACTATGTCCTTCAAGGATGCATCTGCAGTCATCACATATGGGTAGAATACCATAGCCAATCTGGGGGTGGGGGTACTAAGTAAAGGATGGTGTAGCTAAAATACCCTGCAGGACTGCCGTAGCAAAGCCTGCTCTGGATCTGGAGTATAAAGGTAAATTGTAATGCTTGGCAAATGTATGCACGGAGCTCCATGTAGCAGCTTCTAAAATGTCCTTGGTAGCCACCCCTCTTAGGAAGGCTGTGGTGGTGGCTGTGGCTCTCGTAGAATGAGGTCTAATGTTTGCTGGCACAGTTTTTCCATGAAAGGAGTAACAGAAACGAATGCAATTTCCTATCCATTTTGAAATTGTCTGTTTTGAAATTGCTTTTTCTTGTGCCCCAGCAGCATATGCTACAAACAATTGGTCAGTCTTTCTGTAACTTTTAGTTCTGTCCAAGTAGTAGCGTAATTGTCTGTGTATGTCCAGAGTGTGCAGAAGTTTCTCCCCTTTATTTTGTGGATTCGGGAAGAATGCAGGCAAGTGAATTGCTTGGTTCAAGGATACCACCTTTGGCATAAATGTAGGATTGGTCCTCAAAGAAACTCTGTCTTGATGAAAGATAAGAAATGGCTGCACTGCCATTAAAGTTTGTAACTCAGATACTCTTCTTGCTGAGGTTATGGCCAGAAGGAATGCAGTTTTCCAAAACAGAAACTGTAGATCCGCCGATGCTGCTGGTTCAAAGGGAGGAAGTGTTAGTTTTTCCAGCACAGAGTTAAGGTCCCAAGTAGGTAAAGGTGGTTTCCTTGGAGGATTGATGTTTTTGATTCCTCTTAGAAACTGTCTTAGTAGAGGATGCGAAAAGACAGGCGGATTAACATTGTATTCTGCTGAAATTGCTGAGGCATTTATCTTCATGGAAGAGTAAGACAGGCCATTGTGGAACAATTCTGCCAAGTATTCCAGTATATGTGCCATGTTCATCACTGTCACATCCAGGCCTTTTGTTGTGTTCCAAGTGAGAAATCTTTTCCATTTTGCTGAATATGCCTTCCTTGTGGAAGGCCTGCGAGCCTCCATAATAATGTCCTTCACTCTCAGGGATAAGTTATCCTGAGGAGGAGTCATGGTATTCTCCAGGCAGTTAGTTGCAAGGTTTTCAGGTTGGGATGCAGAGTCTTGAAATTGTTCTGCGTCAGTAGCAGTGGCCATAGGGGGAGAAGCCACGGTTTCATCTGTGACATGCCCTTTAACAGTGGGTACCAGTGCTGCCTTGGCCAGTTTGGAGCTATCAGAATCACTCTGGGCTGCTCTTCCTTGATCTTCAGTAAAACCTTGGTCATTAATGGGAGTGGTGGGAAAGCATAGACTGTTAGAGCTTTCCAGCTGAAAGAGAGAGTGTCCACTTTCCATGCTTGTGGGTGGTATGTCCTTGAGCAGAATGTCTTCAGTTGATGATTGTGGGGTGAAGCAAACAGATCCATTTCCGGCCTTCCCCATGATTGTGTTATGAGTAAGAAAATGTCTGGGTGCAGCATCCATTCGTGTGCATCCATGGTAGTTCTGCTTAAGCTGTCTGCCAGTATATTGTCTTTCCCTGGCACGAACTGGGACTGTAGTTGTATACTGAGTTTTAAGCAAAGTTCCCATAGATTCATTGCCAGTCTGCATAGAGGGTAGGAATGGGTGCCTCCTTGCTTGTTTATGTACCACATAACTGTGGTGTTGTCTGTCCTTATGAGCAGGTGGCCATGATGAAGGAAAGGTTTGAAGGTCTCGATTGCGTGTATCACTGCCAGCATTTCCTTTTGGTTTATGTGCATGCGCAGCTCTCTGAGACCATAGCCCTTGAATACATTTGTCCTCCATGTGTGCTCCCCAACCTCGGTCTGAAGCGTCCGTGGTGATGGTTTGGTTGGCTCTTGGTTTGCTGAAGGGCAACCCTCTGTTCGACTGGCAGGCTTGAGCCCACCACAGAAATTCCTTTTAAAGGCATGGAATGAGTGGGATCAAAGTTTCTAGGCTGTGACTGTGTTGAGTCCATACACTCCTTAGGTACCATTGTAATTTTCTCATATGCAGCCTGGCTTGTGGAATCAGA
Organism: Protopterus annectens; assembly: GCF_019279795.1. Lineage (NCBI taxonomy): Eukaryota > Metazoa > Chordata > Ceratodontiformes > Protopteridae > Protopterus > Protopterus annectens. The sequence goes on along the minus strand of NC_056733.1, from coordinate 584,663,918 downwards.
AGAATGCAGGATGCCATGTAACCCAGGGCCTGCAGGATTTTCCTTGCAGTCAGCTGAGTTTGTCTTGTCAGATTCTTGAAGTAATCTGGTAGTAGTTTTTGTTTTTCTTCTGTGAGAAAGGCCATTTGGGTGGTTGTGTCTAGATCCGCACCCAGAAAGGTTATTCTTTGGGATGGAACAAGTCTTGATTTTTGGATGTTGACTGTATATCCCAAGGCCTGTAGTAGGTGGATGGTATAGTCCAAGTCCTTTAACAATATTTTCTTGTTGTCCGCTTGTATAAGGCAGTCGTCCAGATATGGGTAGATTTGAATCCCCTGAAGTCTGCAGTGTGCAATTACTGATGCCAGGCATTTCGTGAATACTCTGGGCGCAGTAGATAAGCCAAAGGGCAATGCTGAGAATTGATAATGCTCTGACCCTGCAAGAAATCTGAGGTGTCTTCTGCAACTTTGTCGAATAGGAACATGCAGGTATGTCTCCTTGAGGTCTAGAGTCACCAGCCAAGACTCCTTGCCCAGCATGGGAAGGAGTTGCTGTAGAGTCAGCATTTTGAATTTTGGCACAATGAGGTAAGTATTCAGTGCGGACAAGTCGAGAATAGGCCTCCATTGATTTTCTTTTCTTGGAACAAGGAATAATCTGGAGTAAAATCCTTGGCCTTGCTCTGAAAGAGGTATCTTTTCTATGGCTTTCATTTGTATTAATTTGGTAATTTGCTTCAAAGCCTCTGCCCTCTGATTTGGTGGCAGGTCTGGCATTCCTTTTCTTTTTGGCAATGTGTGGAACTGGAACCTGTATCCTTTGTCTATTATTTGTAGTGTCCATGTGTCCCTTGTAATGTAGTGCCAATTTTTTGAGAATAAAGAAAGCTTTCCGCCCAAAGGTGCTTTTAATTGAGCCCTGGTCGGCGGGGTCAAAATAAAGTCATTGAGTCTGTCCTGGTGTAGCAGTTGTGGTTCCTGCACTACCTCTCTGGTTGGTAGGCTGCCACTGACGGCCTCTGTAGGAGCCTCTAGCTTGCCCTCTACCTCTGGCATGCCTCTTCCTGCCTCTCTGAGATCTGTCTGAGTCCGGAAAGGACCAATTCTTAGTAGGCCAATTTCTGCTGAATCTCGGTGGTTGCACTTGCAGAAAGTCTTTGACTGTTTGCACAGATTTTGCTTTTTCTTCAAACTTCTTTAAGACCTCCTGAGTCGTGGAACCAAATAATTTTTGCTTTTCCATAGGAGCATCCAAAAGCTTAGCTTTAACATGGTCTGGTAAAGATTGTTCCTTCAGCCAGGCATGCCTACGTATAACTGCACCAATCATAGCTGACCTACATGAAGCTTCCAATGCATCATAACCACACTGTAAAAAATGGTTACTAACCTGCTGCGAGTTATGTACCAGATCCTGAAGGGATTTACGATCAAGGGGTTCAGAACAGGACAGCTTCTTATGCAATTCATCTAACAAATACTCTTGGTACTGTATCATATGAAATTGACAATTTAATGCCCTCATGGAAAGAGTTGCAGAAGTATAGACTTTCTTACCCCATCTCTCTAAAGCTCTAGACTCCCTTTCAGAGGGTAGAGGATTTTTAGCAGCGACAGCTGCAACCCCTTTTGGGCCCTGGGAAATTGTTTCTGGGTCAGCAGAGTGGGCCTTGTACAGGTGTAGATGTGAATCCGGGACCCTGTAGTACCTATCAGGTTTGGCAGGAGCCAGAGGGAGAGAGTCAGGGGCTGTACTAGCATCAGAGTACACATCATCAATAACATTCAAAACAGGAGGTATAGCTAAAGGCCTATGCTGAGGTAAATGTAAAAAGGTCCTTAATCTCTTTCTAGAATCAGAGAATTCCTGACCCTGCCATTGAAAATGTTCTCTCATAGAGTGTAGTGTCTCTCCAAAGGAAAACTCTTCAGGAGGGGAGGCCGAGGGAATAGATTCTTCAGCATCAGAATCCTCGTAGGCCGAATAAGCCTCCTCCTGGGGGTCTGACAGAGCAGAACCATCCGTGGACACATCTGAGGAGTGGGGGTCAGAGGGCTCAACCCTGGGCCTTTTGTCTGGAGGAGGTTGAGAGCCCCTGTCCGGATGAGGTTGAGAACCTCTAATTAAAGAGATGAGATCCTCTGCTAGGCTAAGAATCTGTGAGCCAGTAGAAGATCTCCGAGAGGAAACCTTGGGAAGCAAAGCTTTAGTAAGTTTAGCAGCTTTAGCCCTAGAAAAAGCCTTAATGGACATGGATGCAGGGGGTCTGGCTGCACCACGTGCAGGAGTAGACTTGTCTAAAGGAATGGTGTCGGACGTTTCCTGGATACCGGTTTCAGTAGGTAATTCAATAACCGACTCGGCTGGGGCCTCCGGAGCCGAGGTAGTTGGTTGTGTGGTTTCGGTAATAGGAAGTACCAAGGACTCTGTTTCAGCCGAAACCGAGACACTCGCAGTAGGCCTAACCATGGTTTCAGCCGAAACCGCGGCCCGAGTGTGTCGGTCCTTGTCCTTCCGTTTTTTTAACTAAATGCGAAGTCGGAGTCTCCGACGGCATCTTGTAAGCAAAACTAGCCCCAAAAAATTCCTCTGCAAACTCTGACCGACGTCTAAGAGTCCATCGGTTGAAGGAAGCACAGGCTGAGCAGGCCGAGACGTCGTGGTCTGGGCCTAGGCAAGGGAGGCAGTAAGAGTGGAAATCCTTATGAGGTATTTGTTTCCCACAAGTTAAACAATTATTAACTTTATCTGACATCGGCTGAGGCAAGAAAGTGTCCCCAACGGGGTACTTAGCTTTTTCGAAGTCTTCGGTAGCTGAATCACAGGAGCTGGCCGACCGGCACTTGTGAACTGCTTCTGCTTCGGGCACCACGTGGCAAAAAAAGACTGAAGAAGATGGCGTCGGCTGATGCTTTTATACCCCAGATGCTCTGACGTTGGGGAAAGTGTGACATCAGCCGAGGCCAGACCCTGACTTTGGAATCCGGCTGACCGAAGGGCTGCCTGAGGCAGGACAACCCATATGTGATGACTATAGATGCATCCTTGAAGGACATCAATAGTTTCTTGTGGGGAGTTCACGGACAGTCACTGTATGATGTCTTTAAGGATATTAGTATTGCTACCTGGTGGAATATAAATGCAGCCAATGTTTATAGATTTGTGTTGGTTAATTTGTAGTTTTGTAATGAGTATTCCAGCTTTATCAGTTTGAGGAGCTTGTGGAGAGTTGGAAATAGTTACTTTGAGTGTAGTTTTATATAAAACAACTAGCCCCCCTCCCTTCTTTGAGGTGCGGTCCAGTTGTAATGTATTGTGACCTGGAGGTATAACACCACTGACAATGAAGGTTAGCTTAAGCCAGGGTTCAGTAAGACATAGTATATCTGGGGAGTGTACTGCCATGAGCGCATGCAAGGTAGTGGATTTTATTATTTAGGCTTCTAATGTTTAGGTGACAGATGAGGAGAGAGGTAGAGTACATGTTTAAGTTTTGCAGGCTAGTGGGGGTGTTGTATAGGGTTCCTATTAGATGACCGAATGATCAAAATGTCGAGTACAACATGCTCGAACCATTTTGATCGATTGTTCATCTATTCGAAGACTGAAAAAGATGAAAACTGGAGTTCTCAAAAGTTTTAGTTGGCCCTGGTGGTTAGTGTAGCTTGTGATGAAAGGATGCTACACTGTCTGGAATGGCTAGTTAAGTGAATTCTGTACGTGTGTGTGTGTTGTGATTACTAGGTAATTGCCCTTTCCCCAATGTAGAGCGATCTCTGAGTTGGTATATATAGTTGGGGGGAGAGTGGGGGCACATGTTGTTGAATGATGTGAGAATGTATGGGTTTATGTGTATTAGTTGTAGGTGTGTGTGTGTTGCATGTTAATTTATGGAAGGTGTGGGACAAACAAAACTTTTTGGAACTCCGGTTTTCATTATTTTAAGGGTTTGATTAGATGACCGTTCTATCAAAGTGTGCCGAGCATGTTGTATTCAACATTTTGATCGTTCATCTAATATAGACCCATTATATATTGGGTTGGTTGCTTCAGGTGGGGTTGATCACTTCAGGTGGGGTTGGTCCTGGGTTGAGGTGGATGTAAGCGAAAAGTACAGTTGTGTACACTTACCATAAATGTAGATGTTCGAGTGTATTCACTGTTGCGGTCATTACAACTGGGTTATCCAGCTGGCAGACTACCCTCAGTCGGCCTGAATTCCAAAGTCTAGGTCCGGTGTCAGTTGCTGTCACCTCTTCCCTGACGTCAGTGCGCCAGGGGTATAAAAGATGCAGCCAACACCATCTTGCCCCAGATGTCAGGTGCCCCCAAAAGGGTAGGCTAAAAATATGTCAAACATGCATGCACCAAAGTATATATTTTGCCTTCATCTACAAGCAAATATACCACATAGGTTGTATAGAATAGAGAAGTACAGATAAGTTCCAGCAAAGAAATGGGGGATGACTGGTGGGTAACCTGGACTGCAACAGTGAATACACTTGAACATCTACATTTATGGTAAGTGTACACAACTGTACTATGTTCTTCATGTTTCACTGTTGCAGTTATTACAATTGGGTTGAATCCCAAAGCTAAGGTTGGGAGGCTAGAGCTAAATAGCATTAGGAGCAAGTGATAGTGATAGTGGCAAGTGATAGTGCTTTGTGAAGGTGTGCACTGAACTCCAAGTAGCCACTCTAAAATGTCTTTGGTTGGTGCTCCCCTAAGGAAGGCTGCTGAAGTGGCTGTTGCTCTGGTTGAATGTGGCTTAATGCCCTTAGGTATTGGCTTGCCATGTTGTGAATAGCAGAAATGAATGCAGTGGCCTATCCATTTTGAAATAGTCGGCTTTGAGATAGCCTTTCCTTGTGATCCTGCAGCATATGCCACTAGTAATTGCTCTGTCTTTCTGAAAGCTTTGGTTCTGTTCAAATAGAAGCGTAGCTGTCTGTGTATGTCCAAAGAATGCAGAATTCTCTCCCCCTTATTCTGTGGGTTTGGATAAAAGGTAGGCAGATGAATAGTTTGGTTAAGGGCCACACTGGACACTACCTTAGGCATAAATGTCGGGTATGTCCTCAGAGAAACCCTGCTTGGATAAAAAATGATGAAAGGTTCCACAGCCATGAGTGCCTGTAGCTCTGAGACTCGTCTTGCAGAAGTTATTGGCAGCAGAGCTGTTTTCCAAGATAAAAACTTTATATCAGCTGTAGCGGCTGGCTCAGAAGGAGGCAGGGTTTTTCCAAGACATAAATGAGGTCCCATGCAGGTATTGGTGATCTCCTTGGAGGCCTTAAATTTTTTGGCCCCTCTGAGATACTGCCTTAATAAAGGATGAGAAAAGATTGGTGGCTCTGTATTGTAAGGAGCTGAAATGGCAGAGGCATGAATTTTTATAGATGAAAAGGATAGGCCTTTGTCCAGCATCTCAGTCAAGTATTGCAAAATCTGAGGAATATTTGGTACAGCTGTGTCAATTCCTTGTGCCTGGTTCCAAGCACAGAATCTCTTCCATTTTCCAGCATAGGATTTTCTAGTACTAGGCCTCCTGGCCTCCAAAATAACATCCATCACCGCTTTAGTGAGAGGTGTGTTTTGTATGACTACATTATCCACCATGCTGCCAGATTTAAGGTCTTGAGTTGGCTGTGCAGGACAGGATTGTTCTGCTGGGACAGTAGATCGGGCACTTGAGGTAAGGTCCAGGCTGGACACTGAGACAAGTTCCTTAGGATTGGATACCAGTACTAGCGTGGCCAGTCTGGGGCAATCAGTATAATTTTTGGTTTCTCCTGCCTGACCTTTAGGAGTACCTTGGGGAGGAGAGGCAGAGGAGGAAAGGCATATACTGTTAAGTTTTTCCAGCTGAAAGATAGGGCATCCACTTCCAATGTTTGTCTGCGATACGTCCTTGTGCAGAATTGCTTTAGTTGGCAGTTGTGAGGTGAGGCAAATAGATCTATGTCCGGGCGTCCCCATTTCTTTGTTACCATGCTGAAGACTTGTGGATCCAATTTCCACTCGTGGGGATCCATGAGGTTTCTGCTTATTTTGTCTACCGGAGTATTTATCTTTCCTTGCAAGAATTGTGCCTGCAGATGTACTTGGCAAGTCAATGCTGTGTCCCACAAAGTCATGGCTAGTCTGCAAAGGGGGTAAGAATGAGTGCCTCCCCTGCTTGTTTATATACCACATGACTGTGGTGTTGTCTGTCTTTATCAGTAGTTGCCCCAGATGAAGTAGGTCCTTGAAGGCTGTCAGGGCATTTTGAACAGCTAGCATCTCGTTTTGATTGATATGTAGATGCATTTGGTTTGCGGACCATGTGCCTTGAATACATTCTCCAGGCTGTGGCAATGTTGAGTCCAAATACTTTTTAGGTACCATTGAAGTTTCCTCATATGCAGTCTTGCATATGGAATTAGTAGAATGCAGGACGCCATGAAGCTCAAATCCTGCAGAATTTTTCTTGCAGATAACTGGGCCTTTGTTGCCAACAGTTTGAAATAGGTAGTCAGTTGCCTTTGTTTGTCTGGCGTGAGATAAGCCATCTGGGCAGTTGAATTTAAAATTGCACCCAGGAATATCATCTCTTGATAGGGCACTAGTTTTGATTTCTGTTCGTTGACTGTGTACCCTAGGCATGGTAGTAATCTCTTTACAAACGCCAGATGCTGTAGTAGAATGTCCTTGTTCTCTGCTTGAATGAGGCAATCGTCCAAGTAAGGATATATTTCTATTCCCCTTTGTCTGCTGAATGCAATTACTGGTGCCAGGCACTTTGTGAAGACCCTGGGCACAGTAGATAAGCCAAAGGGCAGTGCAGAGAATTGGTAGTGCACTGAGTCCGCTTTGAATCTGAGGTATCTTCTGCATGTTTGTCTGATTGGGACATGCAGGTATGCCTCTTTTAGATCTAAAGTCAGAAGGCAAGCCTTCTTGCCCAACATGGGCAGAAGCTGCTGTAGAGTCAACATTTTGAATTTTGGAATATCCAGATATGTGTTTAGAATAGATAGGTCCAGTATTGGTCTCCAGGCTTTGTCCTTTCTGGGTACCAAGAACAGTCTTGAATAAAATCCTGGTGCCAGGCACTTTGTGAAGACCCTGGGCACAGTAGATAAGCCAAAGGGCAGTGCAGAGAATTGGTAGTGCACCGAGTCAGCTTTGAATCTGAGGTATCTTCTGCATGTCTGTCTGATTGGGACATGCAGGTATGCCTCTTTTAGATCTAAAGTCAGAAGGCAAGCCTTCTTGCCCAACATGGGCAGAAGCTGCTGTTGAGTCAACATTTTGAATTTTGGAATATCCAGATATGTGTTTAGAATAGATAGGTCCAGTATTGGTCTCCAGGCTTTGTCCTTTCTGGGTACCAAGAACAGTCTTGAATAAAATCCTTGTCCCTGCTCTTGCTCTGGTACTTGTTGAATGGCCCTCATGTCCATGAGGGATGAGACTTGTTTTTGTGCCTCTGCCCATTAATGTTTTGGCAGGTCTGGCCAACTGTTTGCCCTTGGCAGTGTATGGAAGTGAAACTTGTAGCCTTGTGACACTATGTTTAAGACCAGTTTGTCTTGGGTTATTATGTGCCAATTTTGAGAAAAAAGTGCTAGTTTTCCCCCTAAAGGTGCTGCCAGAAGATAAGTGCTTGGCGCAGGCAGGGGGAAGTCATTGCAACTGTTTCCTGTATGGCTGTGATTTGTCTTTTCCAGTTTTGGAGGTAGAAGCACCCCATTGTTTAGACCTGTACGAACCTTGGGGCTGGGATCTGCCTCTAGGGTGTCTGTATCTGCCCTTTTGTGGCCTGTCTGACACGGGAAAGGACCAATTCTTTGTAGGCCAGTGTCTGCTAAATCTTGGTGGCTGTACCTGTAAGAAATCCTTGACTGTTTGCATAGATTTAGCTTTGTCCTCCATTTTCTTTAACACCTCTTCTGCTTTAACACCAAACAAAGCATCACGCTGTAATGGAGCATCTAATAATTTTGCTTTAACATGATCAGGTAGATTTTGTTCCTTTAACCAAGCATGCTTCCTAATGACAGAACCCGTAACTGCGGCACTGTAGGAGGCCTCCAGAGAATCAAAACCACATTGCAAAGTATGCTTTCCAACTTGTTCAGCTGCATGCAATAATTCCTGCATTTCTTTGTTTTCTGCACATTCAGAATTTATCAACATTTTTTGTTTAAGCAGTGACATAATATATTGCTGATATTGGAGCATATGAAACTGACAATTTAAAAGCCAAGGTAGCAGAAGTGTAAATCTTTTTTCCCCATCTGTCCAGTGCCCTAGAATCCCTGTCAGAGGGAGTAGGGTTTTTTTGCAGTGGAAGCCTTGACCCCTTTAGGACCTTGAGAGATAGTTTCTGGGCCAGCAGCAGGGTTTTTGAAAAGGAATTTATGAGAGTCAGGAACCCAGTAGTACCTGTCCGGCTTAACAGGAGCTGGAAGTAAGGAGTCAGGGGTCAGACTGGACTCTGAAAATACATCTACAATGTCTAACACAGGTGGAATAGCTAGGGGCCTGTGTTGTGGTAGTAAAAGGAAGCCTCTGAGTCTTTTCTTAGATTCTGTATAATCTTGGCTCTCCCAGTGGAAATGCTTAATCATGGTATGTAAAGTTTCCCCAAAAGAATAGATCAGAAGAGGAATCAGATGAAATGGAAACCTGATCTGAAGATTCATATTCTCTCTCTTGCCAAGGCCTCTTATCAGGAGGGGGATGCGAACCCCTGATCAAAGTAATTAGGTTTTCGGCCATTTTGAGCATCTGCTTTTTAGGCATGGATGCCTGTCCATGAGGCTGTTGTACTTGTTTCTTTGTCTTTAAAGGTGCTTTAGTCTTTGTCTTTGAAGCTGAAGTCGTTTTAACATACAATTGAATAGGTCTGAAAACACCCTCAGAAGCCGATGCCTGCTCATCTGAGGGAATAGTTTCTGAAGGTCCAATACCTTGAGCTTCCAGCGGCCTGGTCAACTCCACGTGGGTGTCGGTAGTGGCCTGCGAGTTTAAAGTAGCGGTCATCAGGGGCTGCAAACGCGCCTCACTGAGAACCGGCGAATGGCTTAGAAGAAGCCTCAAAGTCGGTTTTGGACCTTGGATGCCTGTCCTTTTCCTTGAGTTTCTTGTGAATTCCAGTAGTCGGATGGCTATCCGACGACATTGTATAGTTAAATCTTCTGCCAAAATAGTGAAATGCAAAATTGTACCGATGCTTAATAGTGCGTTGGTTAAATCTAGCACAAAACCAACAACTAGCAATGTCGTGGTCAGGGCCTAGGCAAGGAATACAGTAAGAATGAAAGTCTTTATGAGGTATTTGCGTTCCACAAGAAATACAATTATTAACTTTTTCTGACATCGGTCTGGAGCAAGTTTCCCCAACGGGGTACTTATCTTTTAGTGAAGACTTTGGATCTGAAATTCGAACATGAAAATCTCAGGAGTCGGCCGACCGGCACTTGCGAACTGCTTTTGTTTCAGGCACCGTGCGGCAAGAAAGACTGAAGAAAATGGCGTCGGCTGCATCTTTTATAGCCCTGGCGCACTGATGTCAGGGAAGAGGCGACAGCAACTGACGCCGGACCTAGACTTTGGAATTCAGGCCGACTGAGGGTAGCCTGCCAGCAGGATAACCCAATTGTAATGACTGCAACAGTGAAACACTATGAACATCACTGTATTTATGTTGTAAACATCATATAATTTGACCAGTGCAATTCTACTCTAACAAGGTTTTATTTGGCATTGGGTTATAACATTATTCCATCTGCCCTTAAAATCTAAGCTCTCTTTTGTTTTCCTACAGTTTGTTTAATCTCTGCCTATTTAAAAACTTCCGTCCCCACCATCTTTGTTATTGACTATACATTTACAAGCTTTCCCCTTCAGCCATGGCTCTCCTTTTTCTTGTCATTTCACTTGTACCAAAGTATCACCTTCTCCCTTTTCTCGCTCTTCTTTCATTAGCCACTTATTCCATTTTCTTCTAGGTTTATTCCCCACTCTTTCTTCCTCTACTAATTTATTCATTCGTTCTTCTACCTTTCCTATTGGGGGTTCCTCTTTCATTCTTCTACCTTTCCTATTGGGGTTCCTCTTTCATTCTTCTACCTTTCCTATTGGGGTTCCTCTTTCTTCCATTTTCTTGTCATTAGTTTTCCTCAGCTGCTATAAATAGTGATATTTCTTTCTTCTCTGCTGGGGATGTCTTCTCATACCCGAAAGAAATAACTTTGGAGATGGCTGCCTTATAAGCTAAAGTCTATTTCCATTATTGCTTTTACCTCTTCTTTAAATTTGTTTAACTTCATGGATCTCCAAAATATGTACATCCACGCACCCCTTTCCCACTTACATTTCCAGCAAGCTCAAAACACACTTCAAAAAAGCAAGCAACCTGTGCCATTTCTTCTCATTAGCATTTGCCTTTTAAAAAGGACCATTACAGCTTGATCCACAGCTTACCATAAATGTTATAGATATTAGGTCAGCTTACTGACAACAGAGGAATAGCAAAGCCCAGATGATCTGGGATCAATAAGTTGATTCAGGTGCTGGAGGAATCAGCAGGGAAGGGTAGATGTGAGCAGTCAAAACTGGCTTGCCCATTCTTGGGGGGGATCCAAACCACTGCAATGTCGCACCTTTCAGAGGAGGAGGTGCATGACATGTACTGCAATTGGTTTGTGTGTGTGTGTGTGTGTGTGTGTGTGTGTGTGTGTGTGTGTGTGTGTGTGTGTGTGTGACTGAAAAGAGAAATTAATTTAGTACCATTCTATGTGCATGTGTGGAATTCTTCACAAGCAAAGGTGAATATAATTTGCCAGGGGAGGGGGTTTACAGCTTCCAAAAGAAGGCATGGTCCTACAAAAGATGACACCCACCCATCCTGAGCTATAACCTGAGGCACTATGAGGTAAATCCATTCCAGAGGGAGAAGATCCCCATGGGCGCTATTGTCCAAGGCAATAGTGAGAGGAACAAATTCGTCCATAGGACACTTGACAGTCTGAAAAGGGGAAGAACAATGCCAGCATAAGCATTTAAAACTGTAGTAGAAAGCAACACAGAGATGATAGGACAGTTTCAAAGGTGCAGGATGGGATGTGAATGAGATATATGCAGAAAGCAACACAGAGATGATAGCACAGCTACAAAAGGTGAAGGATGGGATGTGAATGAGATACATGCAGAAAGCAACACAGAGAGGATAGGACAGCTGCAAAAGGTGTAGGATGGGATGTGAATGAGATGGATTTGGGGGGAGATAGTGATAAAAAGACAGGGAAAATGGAGTGAGAACTGAAGGAGCACAGGAGGATGGTGGGGGAACTGGGGTAAGGGGCATGGGCAGAAATTAGAGAGGACAGAACTAAGAAAGACCAAGTCCAAAGCAGTCAGAGAATTAGCAAGGTGGAATGGGGCACAAGGAAGGAAATTGTTAACACATAAAACAGTCACACTAAAATTAGTACTACAGTAAGAAGGGGATGCAGATGGGGGGGGGACACGTCAGGGATTCAATGATGGTACAACATAAAAGGAGCTGTACAGATTGGATAAGATGACATGGACAGACATTTGTGACATGCTCAGGATATGGGGTACTTGTTTCACTTAAGTAGGATGAAGTCAAGTCCTGAAATCAGATTGCTTTACAAAGGTGATAAAACTCTTAAATGCCTTTCCACATAAGAAAAAAGTGCCAGTTATAAAATTAAATGTACCAAACTTTCTTCCCTACACAAAATCCATTTTATGGTATACAGAATTCTTTTAGTAATTATGATCAATTTTGTTAAAAAAAAGAGTCGCATTCAGAAAAAGTACAGTTGTGTGCACTTACCATAAAGTAGATGTTCGAGTGTATTCACTGTTGCAGTCATCACATTTGGGTTATCTGCTTGCAGTAGCCCTCAGTCGGCCTGATTAACAATGTCTTGGGTCCTGTGTCAGTTGCTGTCTCTTCTTCTGTGATGTCAGGGGTATAAAACATGCAGCTGACGCCATTACATCAGTTTTTCTTGCCCCAGATGTCAGGTGCCCCCCTAATGGGAAGCAATTAAATCTATAAATATAAAAGGTTATACCTCCAACAAAAAAGCAAATACACCAAAAAGCTTTTAAGCTTAGTAAAGGAGAGTATAGGTATAACCAAAAGTCAGTGGGCTGGAGGGAGGGTAACCAGGACTGCAACAGTGAATACACTCGAACATCTACATTTATGGTAAGTGTACACAACTGTACTATGTTCTTCGTGTTTCACTGTTGCAGTCATCACATTTGGGTAGATTCCCAAAGCTAAGGGAAGGAGGAGGAATTTAGACAGCATCAGAACCAGCAATAAGGCCCTGCAAAACTGCAGTGGCAAAGCCAGCTCTGGATTTAGAGAAAATTGGCAGATGGTAATGCTTGGTGAAAGTATGTATAGAACTCCAGGTAGCATCTTCTATGATGTCCCTGGTAGGGATGCCTCTGAGAAAGGCTGTAGAGGTAGATGCAGCCCTGGTACAGTGGGGTCTGATCCCCTGTGGAATAGGTTTTCATTGGTGCTTATAGCAGAAATGAATGCAATGGCATATCCATTCAGAAATAGTTTGCTTTGAAATAGGCTTCCCCTCTGCCCCTGCAGCAAATGCCACCAGCAGTTGTTCAGATTTCCTTTGAGGTTTAGTCCTGTCCAAGTAGAATCTAAGTTGCCTGTGCACATCTAAGGAGTGCAGTATCCATTCCCCTTTGTTCTGTGGATTAGGAAAGAAGGTTGGCAGATGAATGGACTGATAAAGGGCCACACTGGATACCACCTTGGGCATGAAAGAGGGATTGGTCCTGAGGGACACCCTGTCTGCATGAAAGATGATGAAAGGCTCCAATGCCATAAGGGCCTGTAATTCAGATACCCTTCTTGCTGAAGTGATTCCCAAGAGGAAAGCTGTTTTCCAAGAAAGGAATTTTAAATCTGCAGTAGCAGCTGGCTGGAAAGGAGGAAGAGTGAGTTTCTCCAATACAAAGTTAAGGTCCCAGGCTGGAGTTGGAGCTCTCCTGGGTGGTCTTAAATTTTTGGCCCCTCTGAGGAACTGCTTGAGCAGTGGAAGAGAGAAGAGTGGAGGTTCTGTGTTATACTGAGCTGAAATGGCTGAGGCATGAATTTTGATGGAGGAGAAAGACAGACCCTTGTGAAGCATCTCAGTTAAGTATTGTAAAATCTGAGGTAAAACTGGGCACTGCTGTGCTCATCCCTGGAGACTGGTTACAGGCACATAATCTTTTCCATTTTCAGCATAGGATTTCCTAGTACTAGGCCTCCTTGCCTCTAAGATGATATCCATCACTGATATACTGAGGGATAGTAAAGGAGAGGTTAGGTAATTAGCCAGGCTGATAGAGGGTGCAGAATCTCGTTCTGCTGCTGAGACAACAGGGTAGGAATCTGATGCAGGTGCCATGGGGCCAACAGTGACAAACTGAGCAAGAGGAGGTACCAGTGTTGTTGTGGCCAGACTGGTGCAATCAAAATCGTCCTTGGTTCATCTTGTTTGATCTTTAGCAATATTTTGGAGAGCAGAGGCAGAGGAGGAAAGGCATAAACTGATAGGTTTTTCCAGCTGAAGGACAGAGCATCCACTTTCCAGGCTTGTTTGTGGGGAGTCCTTGTGCAAAATTTATCCAATTGATAGTTCTGGGGGGAGAAAAACAGGTCTATATCTGGGCTCCCCCATTTGCTTGTCCACATGTTGAAAATCCTTGGTTCCAGTTTCCACTCGTGTGGGTCCATGAGGTTTCTGCTTAGTCTGTCTGCCAGTGTATTTAGTTTTCCTGGCAGGAATTGAGCTTGCAGATGCACTTGGTAGCTCAAGGCTGTGTTCCACAATGCCATGGCTAGTCTGCAGAGGGGTTAAGAATGTGTACTCCCTTGCTTATGTACCACATACACAGTGGTGTTGTCCGTCTTTACCATTAATTGTCCTGGAAAAATGTGGTCCTTGAAGAATGTCAGAGCATTCTGTGCAGTTAACATTTCTTTTTGATTGATTTGACTTTGGTTCCATTTGCCCTGAATGCAATTCCCGGCCAGGTGAGCCCCCCATGCATAGTCTGATGCATCTGTTGTTAGGGTTTGGGTGGCAGGGGGTAGTGTGAATGGTAGTCCCTTGTTTTGGTGGCAAGCCTCTGCCCACGAAAGGAACTCTAAGCGTAGGCAAGGTATGATAGGAATCATTGCTTCTAGATCCTGAGAATGTTGACACCATTGGCTTTTTAGATACCATTGTAGTTTCCTCATATGCAGTCTTGCATATGGAATTAGAAGAATGCAGGAGGCCATGAACTCCAAGGCTTGTAGTATTTGCTTTCAAGATAGCAGGGTTTTTGTGGCCACTTGTTTGAAGTAGGTAGTCAAATGAATTTGTTTCTTTGGCATGAGGAAAGCTTGCTCCCAGGAATATCATTTGTTGGCAGGGTACCAGGTGTGATTTCTTTTCATTTATGGTGTACCCCAGACAAGTTAGCACCCTTTGTACAAAGGCCAGATGATTCAAAAGTATGTCCTGTCTTTCTGCTTGAATTAGACAATCATCCAGGTATGGGTATATTTGAATATTTCTTTGCCTGCAAAATGCAATGACTGGAGCTAGGCACTTTGTGAATACCCTGGGCTCAAGTAGATAAGCCAAAGGGCAGTGCAGAGAACTGATAGTGCATGCAGCCCGCTTTGAAGTGTAGGTATCTTCTGCAGGATTCCCTGACTGGGATGTGCTGGTATGCTTCCTTTAAATCTAGTGTTGCCAACCAAGCATCTTTGCTTAGCATAGGAAGCAACTGGTGAAGAGTCAGCATCTTGAATTTTGGAATCAAAAAGGTGTTTAGAGTAGACAGGTTCAGGATAGGATGCCATGAATTGTCTTTTCTGGGTACCAGGAAAAGTCTGGAGTAGAAACCTTGTCCCTTTTCCTCTTCTGGTACCAATTGAATAGCCCCTATGCTTAGGAGAGAAAGTACTTGCTTTTGGGCTTCTGCCCACTGATTTGGGGGTAGATCTGGCCACCTGCTTATTGTTGGTAATGTGTGGAAGTGAAATCTGTATCCTTGGGACACTATTTAAAACCCATTTGTCCTGGGTAATGAGTTCCCAGTTATTTGCATGAAGAGCAATCTTTCCTCCCAAAGGAGTGGTCAGTTGAGAAGTGCTTGGAAGTTTTAAAAAGAAGTCATTGAGACAGTTTACCATAGGGGGGAGTTTTATTACTCCCAGATTTGGAAGTGGAGGACCCCCACTGCTTAGTCCTGTGCGTACGCTGGGACTGAAGCCTGGGTGATATGCTGGATCTGGGTTTGGACTGAAAAGGTCTGGAAGAGGCAGGAAATGACCAATTCTTGGAAGGCCAATGTCTACTAAACCTTGGAGGTTGTACTTGTAAGAAATCTTTAACAGTTTGCATAGATTTAGCTTTTTCCTCAATCTTTTTAAGAACTTCTTCTGCCTTGTTGCCAAACAGGCGGTCCTGATTTAAGGGAGCATCCAGTAATTTTGCTTTAACATGATCTGGCAAGGATTGCTCCTTAAGCCAAGCATGCCTTCTAAGTACAGACCCAGTTACAGCAGCCCTGCAAGATGCCTCTAGTGAATCAAAACCACATTGCAAAGTATGTTTTCCAACTTGTTCAGCTGAATGCAGTAAATCCTGTAAATCCTTATTTTCAGCACAATCAAGCATCAACATCATTTTCTGTTTAAGCAATCCAATAATATGCTGCTGATACTTTAACATATGAAACTGGCAGTTTAAGTCCCTAATGGCCAAAGTTGCAGAAGTGTATACCTTCTTACCCCATCTATCCAGTGCCCTAGAGTCTCTATCAGAGGGGGTAGGATTTTTGGCAGGAGTAGCTTTAATGCCCTTGGGTCCCTGTGAAATGGTTTCAGAATTTGCAGTAGGATTTTTAAAAAGGAACTTGTGAGAGTCAGGGACCCTGTAATATCAATCAGGTTTTCTGGGAGCAGGGGGTAAAGAACCAGTGGCCAAGCGAGATTCCGAAAAGGCATCATCAACAATGTCTACTACAGGAGGTATGGCTAAAGGCCTGTGCTGGGGCAGGAGTAAGAAATCCGTAAGCCTCTTTTTAGAATCAGAGAAATCCTGACTTTCCCAATGGAAATGCTCCCTAAGGGTATGCAAGGTTTCACCAAAAGAGAAATCCTCTGGGGGGAATGCAGAGGGAATGGAGTCCTCAGCATCAGAATCCTCATAGGTAGATAAGGTTAAATCCTGGTCATCAGAGGAAACAGAAAATTCAGAATCCTGGACAGAAGTATCATAAGCAAACTCAGTCCTAGGTTGCTTAGACGGGGAAGGTTGGCTTCCCCGGATTAAAGTAATAAGGTCTTCAGTCATTCTTATCATTTGTTTTTTAGGCATAGAGGCCTGGCCATGCGGTCTTGGCGTCTAGGCATGGTTCGAGTTTTAGGCCTTGAAGAAGAAGAAGATGGTGTCTGTTTAATACGCAAGTCAGTAGGCCTAAATACACCCTCAGAAGCCAGTGCTTGCACAGCGGCTCCAGACCCATCCAAGGTAGAGACATCCGCAGGTTTCACAGTTGAAGCATCTCACGGCATACCGGACTCCGAATGGATCTCAGTAGAGGCCTGCGAATCTGAAGTAGCAGGCATCAGGGGCTGCAAAAGTGCCTCACTGAGTACCGGCGAACTGGCGACTGGCTTAGGAGAAGCATTGTCAGCAGCTTTGGGCCTCAACGGCCTGTCTCTGTCTTTATCTTTGCTTTTTTTCAGAATGCCGGTAGTCGGATAGCTTACTGAAGACATATCGGGATAATTGAACCGAGCACCAAAACATTTAGAAGCGAAAATATACAGACGAGGATAGTTTGTGATTTAAATAAAGCACAAAACCAACAGTGAGGTGCGTCGTGGTCAGGGCCTAGGCAAGGAATACAGTACGAATGAAAATCTTTATGAGATATTTGCTTTCTACAAGAAATACAATTATTTACTTTTACTGACATCGGTTTAGAGCAAGAAAAGGTTTCCCCAACGGGGTACTTGGCTTTTAGCTGAAGACTTTGGTTCTGAAACTCGAAAATGAAAATTTCAGGAGTCGGCCGACCGGCACTTGTGAACTGCTTCTGCTTTGGGTACCACATGGCAAGAAAGACTGGTGTAATGGTGTTGGCTGCATGTTTTATACCCCTGACAACCTGACGTCACGGAAGAAGAGACACCGACCGACGCAGGACCCAAGACTTTGTTAATCAGGCCGAGGCAGAGGGCTACTGCAAGCAAATAACCCAAATGTGATGACTGCAACAGCGAAACATGAAGAACATCTCAGGGATATTAAAGAAACAGGAAAAGGAAATTATTACCATACAGAATGGCCACACTTAAAATTAATAAGCAAATATCCACGCCTTGTTAACTAACTGGAGAACTACAACGTTTTCAAACTATGTCTCATTTCATTGAACATTTCCCGTCGGGAATCTCAAGAAAACATGATATTAATGTTACAATATGCTGATACAGTGATAAGAAACAGGGATACAGAATAACTCAAACAATAAAGTGAAAAGACACAGGTTGCTGCATTTTGGAAACTGACATCTGAGTCATACTAAAGTTGATATACTACCAGCAATGATCTAGTTTACAAGCATATGTTTTTCTCCCTCCATCCTGTGCAGCATGCTTTTAACAAAAATTTGAGTTGGGCATCTGTAAATGATGCTATTAATGTAACTTATTACAGGGTGCCTTCACTACCATATGTGAGGCTAATAGCCATATTGTCATTTATGTTAGTTTAAAACATTAGCATTTGTTAAATAGTTGTCCTAATGTTAAAATATTGTGGGTGATGCCCCATGGTTATGTCGAAGAAATATTTGAGAGATTAATTTATCTCTGTAAAGGACATTCTAGGCAATGAGATGCAAAGCACACATTTTATAAGGCAAATGCAAAGTGTAAAACTGTGTGAAGTCAGTCAACATGCAGTTTTATCAAATTCGTTTAGGAAATATTTTCTACCTGCACTGAATCCATTGCCTTTTAGCCACTTGCTATTGTGGGCTCCTTTTAATTCAAGTAAAAGGACTGGCAATTTAGGTTTCTTTTAATTCAAGTAAAAGGACTGGCAATTTAGGTTCCTTGTAATTCAAGTAAAAGGACTGGCAATTTAGGTTCCTTGTAATTCAAGTAAAAGGACTGGCAATTTAGGTTCCTTTTAATTCAAGTAAAAGGACTGGCAATTTAGGTTTAGGACAGCAGAAGAAACTGCAGACATTTCAAGATACAAGTGCACATTGTGAACAAGTTTAAGCAACTGATGATTTCATGTTTTCACGGCTATGGAACTTTATGTTCATGTGACATCTGGGTTAAATGAAAAGCTTTTTATCAATACCACTACATGTATTTAACTGGTGTATTTATTTTATTGGTTACAAAAGTCATGTGATTATTTGACTGGTATGGAGCAATTTAACAGTACTTTTCTGTTCATTTACCTGGACAACATGGATGTGGTTTAATGTAAAATGTACACCGATAATTAATTAATACATTAATTCCTTTTATGTTACATCAGCTGTTTTTCAATTAGTTTTGTTTTTGTTTTTTTTCTGGAGTGTACCAGTTTACACTTTTTATACTTGTTCTAAATACTTAGGATATATGACTGAATATGAAGTTCTAGCAGAACAAATATATGATGTGGAACAAGGGCTTAGAAAATGTTACTCTACAAAAACAATGAAAGCAAACACTTTCTTGCCTGATGCTAGATCAGTATCAATGAGGAAAGTACAGTTGTGTACACTTACCATAAATGTAGATGTTAGAGTGTATTCACTGTTGCAGTCATCACACTTGGATTATCTGCCTGCAGGTAGCCCTCAGTCGGCCCGAATACCAGAGACTTAGTATTTCTGCACTGGATGCTGTCGCTCCAGGACTGATGTTGGGTCATCAGAGGTTTAAAAACAGGCAGTCGACGCCATGACATCAGTTTTTCTTGCCCCGAATGTCAGGAGCCCCCCAAATAGGGAGCTAAGTTATGGTGGGGAAAACACCACCAGTAAAAAGTAAATACCAATACCCCTGAAATGGGTGAGTAATAGCCATAGAGAGGAGACAGAGAAAAACCAAGGAGCTGGAGGGAAACCAGGACTACAACAGTGAATACACTCAAACATCTACATTTATGGTAAGTGTATACAACTGTACTATGTTCTTCGTGTTTCACTGTTGCAGTCATCACACTTGGGTGGATTCCCAAAGCTGAAGAAGGGTGGAGGCAGTCAAGAAGAGTTAAGGCTGGCTAGTATGCCTTGCAGGACTGCGGTTGCAAAACCTGCCCTGGATTTGGAAAAGATAGGCAGGTGGTAATGCTTGGTGGAGGTGTGTACAGAACTCCAGGAAGCAGGTTCCAGGATGTCCCTGGTAGGGACTCCCCTGAGAAATGCTGTAGAGGTAGATGCTGCCCTAGTGAATGTGTTCTGTCCCCCCTGAGGGGTTGGTTTCCTATGGTGCTAGCATCAGAAATGGATGCAGTGTGCTATCCATTTGGGAATTGTTTGTTTTGAAATGGCCTTGCCCTCTGCCCCTGTTGTAAAGCTGAATAGTAACTGGGCAGATTTTCTGAAGGGCATAGTCTTATCAAGATAGAATCTGAGCTGTCTGGGCACATCCAAGGAGTGCAGGATCCTTTCCCTTAAATGGATGGATTGGTTGAGAGCCACACTGGACACCACTTTAGGCATAAAGGAAGGGTTAGTCCTGAGGGAAATCCTGTCAGCATGGAAAATAATGAAGGGTACCGCAGCCATAAGTGCTTGTAGCTCAGACACTCTTCTAGCTGAAGTGATGGCCAGAAGCAAGGCTGTTTTCTAAGAGAGGAATTTTCACTCAGCTGACAGCAGGTTCAAAGGGGGGGAAGCGTGAGCTTTTCCAGTACAAAGTTAAGGTCCCAAGCAGGGGTGGGTGCTCTCCTTGGTGGCCTTAAGTTGTTTGCCCCTCTCAGTAACTGTTTGATAAGAGGGTGCGAGAAGAGAGGTGGCTCAGTGTTGTAATGAGCTGAAATGGCTGAGGCATGTTATCTCAATGTAAGAGAAAGACAGGCCTTTGTGGAGTAGATCTGCCAAGTAATCCAGGATTAGAGGCAGGGAGGGCAGGGTTGTGTCCTCTCCTTTAGCCTGAATCCAGGAGCAGAACCTTTTCCACTTATCAGCATAGGATTTTCTTGTACTGGGTTTTCTGGCTTCATGAATGATGTCCAGCACCTGCTTGCTTAGGGTTGCTGGGGAAGAAATCAAGGAATAAGCCATGCTGCAAGATTTAGGGTTTGCAGTTGTAGATGCAAAATCTGTCCCTCCTGCTGAAAGAGCAGGGTTGGGTTCTGGTGTAGGTGCCAGGGTGGCACCAGTGACAGGCTGCACAGGAGTGGGTACCAGTGTTGGCGTGGCCAGTCTGGGGCAATTAGAATTGTCCTTGGTCTGTCCTGTCTTATCTTAAGTAATACTCTTGAGAGAAGGGGCAAAGGAGGAAAGGCATAGATTTAGAGATTTACCCACTGAAAAGATAGGGCATCCACTTTCCAGGCCCTGCTGTGAGGATTCCTGGTGCAGAATTTGCTGAGCTGGTGGTTGTAGGGGGAGACAGAGATCCACCTCTGGGGGTCCCCCCATTTCTGAATCAGAAGGTTGAAGGTGCTGGGCTCCAATTGCCACTCGTGTGGGTCTAGGAGATTTCTGCTCAAGTCGTCTGCCAATGAGTGTTTGCCTGGCAGGAATTGAGCTTGCAGAAGGACTTGCATGTCCAAGGCCATGTGTCACAGCACCATGGCAAACCTGCAGAGTGGGTTGGAGTAGGCCCCCCCCCCGCTTGTTCATGTACCACATAACTGTGGTTTTGGCGTTTTTTATTAGCAGTTGACCTGGAAAGAGAAGTGATCTGAAAGCTGTCAGGGCATTTTGCACAGCTAGCATCTCTTTTTGGTTGATGTGCAAATGAATTTGACTTGGGCTCCAGTGACCCTGACTGCATTTGCCATCCATGTGTGCTCTGCAGGCATAGTCTGATGCATCTGTGGTTAGGGTCTGGGGATGCATGGGGTTGAGAAAAAGGCAGTCCATTGTTGTGGTTGCATGCTTCTGCCCATCAAAGGAACTTTGTCCTTAGACAGGGTATGATAAGAATGGCTGTTTCTGGGTCCTGAGAATGTTGGCGCCAAAGACTTTTTAAGTACCATTGAAGTTTCCTCATATGCAATCTTGCATATGGAAATAGCAGTATACATGAGGCCACGAACACTACGGCCTGCAGTATTTTTCTTGCAGATAGCTGGGTTCTGGTGGCCATTTGTTTGAAGTAGGCTGTCAGATAGACTTGTTTTTCTGAAGTGAGGAATGCTATCTGGGATGTTGTGTCCAAGCTTGCTGCCAGGAACACAATTTTTTGACTGGGTACCAGATTTGATTTCTTTTTGTTGAAGTTGTTTTACAAATGTCAGGTGCTGCAACAGCAATTCCTGTCTGTCCACCTGAATCAGGCAGTCTAAGTACGGGTAAATTTGGATATTTCTCTGCCTGCAGTATGCAATGGCTGGAGCCAGGCATTTTGTGAAAACTCTGGGCGCAGTAGATAAGCCAAAGGGAAGTGCAGAGAATTGATAATGCATAGATTCTGCCCTGAAATGTAGATACTTCCTACATGACTCCCTTATGGGGATGTGCAAATAGGCTTCTTTTAAGTCTAGGGTGACTAACCAGGCATCCTTGGCTAGCACAGGAAGAAGCTGTTGCAGTGTAAGCCTTATGAATTTTGGTACCACTAGGAAGGTGTTGAGAATTGAAAGATCCAGGATTGGGCACCAAGATTCCTCTTTCCCGGGTACCAGGAAGAGTCTGGAGTAGAATCCTTGACCCTGCTGTTCTACTGGAACTGGCTGAATAGCTCTGTTATTGAGCAGGGAAGCTATTTGGTTTTGAGCCTCTGCCCACTGGTTTGGAGGAAGGTCTGGAAACCTGCTTGGGGTTGGCAGTGAATGGAAATAAAATGTGTACCCCTGGGCTACAATGTTGAGGACCCACCATGTGTGATGGACATCCAGTTTTTTTGCATGAAGGGCAAGTTTTCCTCCTAGGGGCACAAGCAATTGGGCAGGGCTGGGGAGTGGAGTAAGGAAGTCATTGTGAGTTTTTTCTGTAAAGAGGTGGCTTACCACTCCCTTCCTTTAGGGCTGGGGGCACTCCATTGCTTAGATCTCTGCATACTCTGAGACTGTAGTCTGGGTGGTCTTTTTCCCCTGGGTCTAGTTTGAGAAAGTCTGGAGGGGGCTGGAAAGAAGCAATGTTTGGAAGGGCAATGCCTACTGAATCTAGGGGATTGCACGTGTAAGAATTCTTTAACAGTCTGCACAGACTTAGCTTTTTCTTCCATCTTTTTAAGAACCTCTTCTGCTTTGATGCCAAACAAACTGTCCTTGTTCAAAGGAGCATCTAGTAACTTTGATTTTACATGGTCTGGCAAGGTTTGCTCCTTGAGCCAAGCATGTCTTCTCAGTACAGAGCCAGTGACTGCTGCCCAGCAAGATGCTTCTAGGGCATCAAAGCCACACTGCAAAGTATGCTTGTTGACATGGCTTGCAGAGTGCATAAGCTTCTGCAATTCTTTATTTTCTGCACAGTCTGTAAAGGTTGCTACTTTTTGTTTAATAAGTTCCATAATATGTTGCTGGTACTTCAGTATGTGAAACTGACAACTCAATACCCTAATAGCAAGAGTTGCAGAGGTATATACCTTCTTACCCCATCTATCCAAAGCTCAGTAATCCCTGTCCGAAGCTGTGGAATTCTTGGCTGTAGTTGCCTTGATACCTTTAGACCCCTGGGAAATGATCTCTGGGTCAGCAGTAGGATTCTTGAAAAGAAATTTGTGTGTGTCATGTACTCTGTAGTACAGGTCTGGTTCCTTAGGGACAGGAGGTCAAGTGTCAGGAGTAAGACTGGATTCCATAAAAACATAATCAACAATATCCAGGACAGGGGCAATTGCTAAAGGCCTGTGCTGAGGCAACTCTAGAAATTCTCCGAGTCTCTTTTTGGACTGAGGATAGTCTTTGCATTCTCAGTAGAAATGCTCCCTTAAAGTATGCAAGGTTTCACCAAAAGAAAAATTCTCTGGAGGGGAGGTAGAGGGAATGGATTCCTCTGCATCCTCATAAGCAGAGAAGGGCAAGTCTTCATAATCAGAAATCTTAGAGTCATCAGACTTCTGGTCTGTAGGATCTTAGCAGGGGAAGGTTGACTTCCCCTAATCAGGGTAATAAGGTCTTCGGCCATTCTAAGCATTTGTTTTTGTGGCATGGGAGCAGGTGCATGCACTTTGGTCATCGGTTTTCTATCTATAGTGCATACTCTGGGCCTAAGAAACTCTGTAGTTTTGGTTAAAAAAGAAGTCAGTTTGAGTTGAACATCGGTTGAGTGAAGAACTGCCTCAGAAGCCGGTTCCAGCACAGCGGCTCCGGACCCATCCAAGGTAGGGACATCCACAGGTTCCATAGTTGAAGAAGAGTCTCGCGGCATACTGGACTCTGGAATGGGTTTTGGTAGAGGCCTGTGAATCCAGTGAAGTGGGCATCAGGGGCTGCAAAAGCGCCTCACTGTGTACCGGCGAGCTGGCAACTAACTTAACGGAAGTGTCGTCGGCAGTTTTGGACCTATGCGGTCTGTCTCTGTCTTTATCCTTATAGTTTTTCAGAATATCAGAAGTTGGATGGCTTACCGAAGCCATTTCAGAATACAGAGATAAACAGCGAAAGAATTTAGCGACAAAGAGAGCCTGATGATGAATGGTTCGGACATTAAACAAGGCACAGTGAGGTACATCTTGGTCTGGGCCTAAACATGAGAGAACGAAAATCTCTCTGAGGTATTTGCTTTCCACAGGCAAGACAATTGTTAACTTTTTCTGACATCGTTTAGAGAAAGAAAAAAGGATCCCCAACGGGGTACTTAGCTTTAGAAGACTTCAGGATTATTCAATTCTTAAGCAAAAATTCAGGTAGCGGCCGACCGGCACTTGTGAACTGCTTCTGCTTTGGGCTCCTTGGCAAGAAAGACTGATGTAATGGCATCAGCTGCCTGTTTTTATACCCCTGACGACCTGACATCAGTCCTGGAGTGACAGCATCCGACACAGAAATACTAAATCTCTGGTATTACGGCCGACTGAGGGCTACCTGCAGGCAGATAACTCAAGTGTAATGACTGCAACAGTGAAACACGAAGAACATCCATGGGTCTGTACTTCAAGGGATAGCAATAAAAAGAGACTAAATACCTGGAGAGTTTTAGAGGAGATTATAAACAGCAAGTATGATAGGCTGGTATAAGGTTTGCTCAGTACAACAGCCAGTAGCTAGTATGTGCTATGCATCTATCTGCTCGGTTACCATTTGTTTAACATGGCCAGGGAGTTATATGGGACTCAAAAAATAAATAAAGAAAAGCTATAAACTACTGGTAGTAATGTAAGCTATGCTGGATGAATTTTTAACTATAATAAATAATTTGTGTATTTTTCTAATTTATATTGTCAAAAAGTACAGTTTTGTACCTACCATAAATGTAGATGTTCGAGGATCCACATTGCTGCAGTCCTAACTATTGGGTAGTCCGCTGTCCAGTCGGCCCGAATACCAGAGTTGCCCCAGATGTCAGAAGACCCTAAAAGACAAGGCCCAATATACCTGCACCAAAATATGTACAATATATACAAAATATATACAAAAATATCAGCATATAACCTCACCTACACAACCCCCTAAACACAGAGGGAAGGAGGGATGTGGATCTCGAACATCTACATTTATGGTAGGTACAAAACTGTACTATGTTCTTCATTCCACATTGCTGCAGTCCAGAATCCCAAAGCAGAGGTAAGGGAGGCTGGCAAATCATAAAGAAGCAGGAGCTGACAACATGCCTTGCAAAATAGCTGTGGCAAAACCAGCCCTAGACTTAGAGTAGAGAGGAAGGTGATAATGCTTAGAGAAAGTATGCACTGAACTCCAAGTAGCTGCCTCCAAAATATCCTTAGTTGCCACCCCTTGAAATGCTGTTGAAGTGGCAGTAGCCCTAGTGGAATGAGGCCTAATCCCAGCTGGAATCTCCTTGCCATGATGGGAATAACAAAATGCAATGCAAAACCCAATCCACCTAGAAATAGTTTGTTTTGACACAGGCTTGCCCTGCGAACTCAAAGCAAAAGAAACAAACAACTGCTGAGACTGCCTAAAACCCTTAGTCCTGCTTAAATAATAACGCAATTGCCTGTGTACATCTAAAGTGTGCAAAATCTTTTCCCCTTTATTTTGGGGGTCTGCATAAAAAGTAGGCAAATGAATAGTTTGGTTTAAAGCCACACTAGAAACCACCTTAGGCATAAAGGAAGGATTAAATGATACCCTATCCTTATGGAAAATCTACTGCCATAAGGGCCAGCAACTCAGACACCCTTCTTGCAGAAGTAATAGCCAACAAAAAAGCAGTCTTCCATGACAAGTATTTCAATTCAGCAGTAGCCGCAGTTTTCCAACACAAAATTGAGATCCCAAGCAGGAGTAGGAGCTCTACGTGGGGGTCTTATATTCTTTGCCCCTCTAAGAAACTGCTTGAACAAAGGATAACAATGGTGGGTCACAATCATAGTGAGCTGAAATTGCTGCAGCATGAATCTTAATGGAAGAGAAGGACAAACCTTTGTCCAATAACTCAGTAAGATATTGAAGAGCCACACTCAAATTAGGCTCAGAAATCTCCAAATTCTTTGCTGTACCCAAAATAAAAACCTCTTCCATTTTTCATGTACACTTTCCTTGTACTAGGTCTTCTAGCTTCCATAATCACATTTAAAACTTGTTGAGGAAGTTGAGACCTGCTGTGTTTCAACACAGAATATGCCAGGCTGTTAGATGAAGAGAGTGAAGCTTGACATTGAGCAGATGACCGTCCTTCTGAGATAACAGATGTGGAATCAAAGGTAAAGGCCATGGAGGCTTCCTTACCAGACTCCTTAGTAGTGGGTACCAGTGTTGCGAGGCCAATCTGGAGCTATTAAAATCATCCTTGGCTTGTCTTGTCTGACCTTTAAGAGCACCTTTGGAAGAAGAGGCAGAGGTGGAAAGGCATACACATGAAGATTTTTCCAACTGAAAGAAAGAGCATCCACTTTCCAAGCTGTGTGATGAAACCCTTTGTGCAAAACTTTGGCAGCTGGTGGTTTAGTGGAGAAGCGAACAGATCTATGTCTGGAGTTCCCCATGACACTGTCAATTTCTGAGATTCACGAAGATCCAGTTTCCACGGGATCCATGATTTGTCTGCTTAACACATCTGCTAAGGAGTTCTGTGCTCGGCAGAAACCTTGCCTGAAGAGTTAGTTGCAAGCAGTCTTGTCTCTCCCATAAAATCATTGCTTGCCTGCATAGAGGATAAGAATGTGTTCCCCTTGTTTGTTGATGTACCACATGACAGTTGTGTTGTCTGTTAGAATCAACACCTGCCCTGGAAGAAGTAACTCCTTGAAAGCCATTAATGCAAACTGGACTGCTAACATCTCCTTCATGTTGATATGTAGATGCTGTAGTCTGGCAGGCCACTTGTCTTGTATCCACTTTCCATTTAGATGAGCTCCCAAGCAATGTCCGAGGCATCTGTCGTTAAAATCTGACTTGTTTAGGTGACATTCCTGAGCCCACCACAAAAATTCTTTTTGAAGGCAAGGTATTATTTGAATGACAGTGTCCAAATCCTGGCAGTGCTGTGTCCATACATTTTGAGATACCATTGCAGCTTCCTCATATGCAGTTTGGCATTGGGAAGCACCAGAATACAAGATGCCATGAACCCTAATGCTTGAAGGACTGTCCTTGCAGTCAGCACGGACTGATGAGATAGTTGATGGAAGTAAAGGATAGACTCTTTGTTTGTCCGGGGTTAAAAAGGCCATCTGGGCTGCTGTATTCAGTCTCACACCCAGAAAGCACATGTCTTGAGAGGGTACTAGACTGGACTTTATTTAGCACTGCTATAACATATTCCAGATGCTGTAGAAGGTCTTCCTTTTCTTGAGCCAGAATCAGGCAGTCGTCCAAGTAAGGATAGATTTGAATTCCTTTTAGCCTGAAGTAAGCTATCACTGGAGCCAGAACCTTTGTGAATACTCTGGCAATGCAGAGAACTGATAATGAGAATTTCCAGCTCGAAACGCAGATACTTCCTGCAACTTAGTCTTATAGGCACATGAAGGTAAGCTTCCTTGAGATCTAAAGTTACCATCCAGTGATCTTTGTCAACATCTTGAACTTGGGAATGTCCAGATAAGTGTTGAGGATAGATAAATCCAAAATTGGTCTCCACGTGTTCCCCTTCTTTGGTACTACCTTTCTGATACAGGGACTGGCTGAATGGCTATTTGGAGTAACAGAGAAATTTGCTTGTGAGCCTCTTTCCTTTGTGGAGGAGGCATGCCTTTGAAAGGGGCAATGTATGGAAATAAAACCTGTAACCGTGGTGAATGATATCCAACACCCATCTGTCTTGAGTAATTAAATCCCAATTTTCTTTGAAAAGAGACAGTCTTCCTCCCAAAGGAGCTGCCAGCGAGGAATCTACTGGCAGCTGAAAAGGCAGGTCATTGGGTCTGCCTCACCAGAAGTCTGAGCAGGTGAACTCCTGTTCTAGGCCTAAGAACCTTGAGCTCTGCCCCTACCACGTCTAGACCTACCCCTAGACTGGGAATCATAAGCAGGATATGTCCATCCCTTAGTAGGCCAATTTCTACTAAACTTCGGTGGCTGCACCTGCAAATAATCTTTAACAGTTTGCATAGACTTAGCTTTGTCCTCCATTTTCTTTAAAACTGCTTCCACAGGTGAACCAAACAACACATCAGACTGTAAAGAGCATCCAAAATCCTTGTCTTAACATGCTCAGCTAAATTCTGATCCCTCAACCAGGCATGCCTGCGAAGAACAGAACTAGTGGCAGCCACCCTCGAGGAGGCCTGTACAGCATCAAAACCACATTGCAAAGAATGCTTACCCACTTGTTCAGACACATGAACTAAATCCAGCAACTCTTTACACTCAATACCTTCCGCCAAAGCATCCACCTTAGATTTCAGTTGTGAAAGGAGATAATTTTGATATTTTAGCATGTGAAACTGACAATTCAACGCCTCATGGCTAAAGTGGAAGAAGTATACACTTTCTTTCCCCATCTATCCAAAGCCCTTGCCTCTTTATCAGTGGGAAGAGGGTTTTAACCACAGAGGCCTTAACACCTTTAGGTCCCGAGAAACAGTTTCGGGTCTGCCCTAGGACTCTTAAAAGATACTTATGAGCTTCAGGCACCCTATAGTACCTATCAGGTTTAACAGGAGCAGGAGGCAAAGAATCAGGGTTCAGGGAAGCCTCTGCAAAAACATCTTCCACCACATTCAACACAGGAGGTATAGCTAAGGGCCTATGCTGGGGTAAAACAAGAATTCCCTAAGCCTTTTCCTGGAATCAGAGTAATCCTGGCCTTCCCATTTAAAGTGCTCCCTCATGGAATGCAGAGTCTCTGAAAATGAGAAATCCTCAGGAGGAGAAGCTGTAGGAGTGGAATCATCCACATCAGAATCAGAATAAGGAGGATACTCCTGCAAATCTTCCGCAGAAGACTCAGAAGCCTCTGAACACTGTTCAAAACTATCAAACTCAGGTTCCACCCTAGGCCTCTTATCAGGAGGGCATAGAACCTCTAATCATAGTAATCAAATCTTCTGCCATTTTAAGCATATGTTTCTTAGGCACAGAACCTGAAGTGCTAGGAGAAGCCCCCACTGAAGCTAAACTTGGCCTACCTCTCAAAGAAGTTTTGGAAACAGAAGGAGGCTCTAACTACATTGGGAAGAGAGGGAAGAACAGTTACCTGAGAAGCCCCCTCAGCCTGGCCTACCTCCTGAGAAGGCACATCCTGTAACAGTAAAGTCTCTGCCTGAGACTCCAAAGAAACTCCTGGCAAAACCTCTGGCTGCACTGCGGTTCATCAACCCTAGGCTTCTGTTTTGTCCTTGCGCTTTCTTCTTGAAGCGGCCGCGGCGAGCGTCGGAGCGGCATTTTTTATATTTCCGCGCTTCCCAAACACTAACCTGGCACAGTCTAACCTTCTCTTAATAGTGCGTTTGTTAAACCTAGCACAAGAGCGCATCCAACAACGTCGTGCTCAGGCCTAAAACAAGGGATACACAAGGTATGGTAATCCCTATGAGGTATCTGTTTCCCACAAAATACAGTTATTCACTTTTTCTGACATCCGGTTAAATACTGAGGCAAGAAAAAAAAAAAAATTCTAGCCAACGTACTTACTCAACTCTCGTAGGGTCTGAAACTCCGAGAAAAGAAAATCAGAGAAGAAACCTGCACTCATAAAACTGCTTCTGCTTCTGCATGGACCAAGAAAGGATATGGCGTCGAGGTCATGTCATGCGCATAGTACCCGTGACGTACTGGCGTCTAATGCGCCCTGACGATGTCAGCGATACTTGTCGGGCCGACTCTGACTGGACGGGCGACTACCCAATAGTTAGGACTGCAGCAATGTGGAATGAAGAACATCCTGCTTGTACATTCATCTTATTTGAAAGATGCAAAGTTGACGCACATATAAACATAGAAAACTTGTGATCTACTAAGATTATCCGGGGGCTGCAGCTAACCACCCACAATTATGCTCCTCTCCTAATCTTGCTCTCTCAAAGAGTACTAACCCCCTCTGCAATTAATAATGCATCAGTGCTACAAGTAATACAATGCAGAATCCTACAACCTTCTCTATGAGGTAGTACCTCCTCAAGTCGAACTACACTGTTCCCATTCAAGCTGCCCCTCCCCACATCGCCTTCTTCACCTTTGAACCTCTTAATTTCTACCCTTTAAATTCACACCAAAAAATTAGAGGCATGTAAACTACATCCCTCTCTATGTTTTTATCTGAAGAAGTCTGAACATTAGTCAGACAAAAAGTGCTTATTGCAATAAATTTCTTGAACTTTTCATTGAAGGAGTGCTATTTTGTCTTATACCATCTGTCACCTACCATTTGTGTTCATTTCATCAGTTTATCGTCTTTTTGTTTGGAGTTTTATAGTGGCCAATATTTAAACATGCCAACTACTCCTATTTGCACTGCATGCAGTTATTTTTAACAAATTGCTCTCCGTCAGTTGAGAACAAAACTCTAATACAGGAATGGTATCAACTGTTTGGCAAACTACATGTGATAACATCCTGAAACAATTAGACAAGGATTTACACCTATTTGAATATATTTATTTAACAAGTATATTTACCTGCACTGGCATTCTTTTGGCAACGTCAACAATTAGTTCCACATTGGCGTAGTTGTTGTTGTTTGGTCCCCCAGGAACTGGCACATAATGGTCTGCCATTTTAATGTATTCTGCAAAAAGAATAGACTCTAGATAATTGGCAGAAAAATCTATGTTTATATTCTTCTGCAAGCATCCTCTCCTTTCTAATCTGGCTTACTGTCTACAAACAGAAATCAGTGAGAACATGCACGTTAGTTACCAAGGCACATAGCACCACTTAATAGGCATATTAATCTCTCTTTAGAGGGCTCCCAAGTTTAGTCTCCAAAGCTCTACAAATGAATTCTGGCTCAAAGACGACTGTTCTCATATTACTTTAATTTCAAAGAAATGCATATGCAGACTGTGGTTTATGGCACCCATGGTACCAGCATCATTGCTGAACAAATCTGCACCAAAAAGCATATCTGAAAAATATTTTAGGTAATCTTTTTTCACCAGTTCTAAAAAAGATACAAGAGCATCAGTTCAGATCAACCAGAGGCTGCACTGTAGAAAACTTGAATCAAGTGACTACAAGCCAGTTCTACTCTGTCTGAAAAGTCAGTAAAGGGTAAGATGAGAACCACAACGCTGTGGTACACATGACAGTAGCAGCAACAGATGATGGTCATAAAGTCTTACAGGAAAGGCTTCCAAAACAGGGACAATTTTTAGAAGCATTTTAGCTCCAAAACTTTCTAACTAGGTAATTCTCTCTCTTTCTTTCACACCCCCCAAACTTGAGTTTTCACTAAGCTTTGAGTAACCAAGATAAACAGTGTTGTGTACCATGAAAGCGCCACACTACAGGTCTGTCCCTAGGGTAACGAACAAAGTGAGTGACATACTGCCTTCCATATTATTAGATTCTGGTCATAAAATGAGCAAACTTCAGGCAAGTAACATTAACCTCTCTTCCTCGATGAATGGAGGTGCACACTGCTCATTTACAGCACCAGGTTTCTTTCTGCAACAGAACTTCATCACAGTTCCATGATGGCGGGTCAGTACAGCTCATGCAGAGTGCTTTCTTCTCTGTGGGGTGAATTAAACAAAAGCACCATTCTATTCTTTTCTACAAACGTAATTCAGCATCATATAATTATATGCACAGTTTACAAAGCATGAAGCTGTTTTCAATCCATCTGGTGTGTCCAGTGTAATAAAATAAGTTACCATTCAATTCACTACACATTCTTATACAACCACCTCCCACAGACACCTGGCCAGTTGATGATAAAAAAATAAAGCAGCTGGCAAACAATTTTGGAAAGTGGACACTTGACGAACACAAGTCCTTCCCTCCCTGAAGCAAAGATGAGCAGCTGATTCATCTTCCTAAACTCACACATCCTCCTCAGGCAGTATCTGAACAGTTAGTGCATAACTTTGGTGTGACTTCAATCCTCAATGATTTGCTAGACAAACAAAAAAAATCACAAATTTTAGGAGGAGCATATCAAAAAATATGAGATAAAAATCTGTTCATCCTGGACCATTGAGAGGTATGCTAGGTGGGCCTAGAACTGACCAGGTGAGATGGACAGTCTGGGGTCCTAAGCCGTCGTATGGCAGAGGATTAAAATCTCTTGCAAAATGTAGCCAGAGCTCTGGACTAAGTGGTGGCAGGTTGGAAAAAATCATGTGGCCCCTGCAGTCTATGTTGAACTAGAGATCACAAAGAAGTCAACACCGGGATGATTATTAAGTTGTCCTGCCCTGGAAAAGAAGGAAGTACCATTACTATTACTAACTGTGGGCATGTCCTGCCCTGGAAAAGAAGGAAGTACCATTACTATTACTAACTGTGGGCATGTCCTGCCCTGGAAAAGAAGGAAGTACCATTACTATTACTAACTGTGGGCATGTCCTGCCCTGGAAAAGAAGGAAGTACCATTACTATTACTAACTGTGGGCATGTCCTGCCCTGGAAAAGAAGGAAGTACCATTACTATTACTAACTGTGGGCATGTCCTGCCCTGGAAAGAAGGAAGTACCATTACTATTACTAACTGTGGGCATGTCCTGCCCTGGAAAAGAAGGAAGTACCATTACTATTACTAACTGTGGGCATGTCCTGCCCTGGAAAAGAAGGAAGTACCATTACTATTACTAACTGTGGGCATGTCCTGCCCTGGAAAAGAAGGAAGTACCATTACTATTACTAACTGTGGGCATGTCCTGCCCTGGAAAGAAGGAAGTACCATTACTATTACTAACTGTGGGCATGTCCTGCCCTGGAAAAGAAGGAAGTACCATTACTATTACTAACTGTGGGCATGTCCTGCCCTGGAAAAGAAGGAAGTACCATTACTATTACTAACTGTGGGCATGTCCTGCCCTGGAAAAGAAGGAAGTACCATTACTATTACTAACTGTGGGCATGTCCTGCCCTGGAAAAGAAGGAAGTACCATTACTATTACTAACTGTGGGCATGTCCTGCCCTGGAAAAGAAGGAAGTACCATTACTATTACTAACTGTGGGCATGTCCTGCCCTGGAAAAGAAGGAAGTACCATTACTATTACTAACTGTGGGCATGTCCTGCCCTGGAAAAGAAGGAAGTACCATTACTATTACTAACTGTGGGCATGTCCTGCCCTGGAAAAGAAGGAAGTACCATTACTATTACTAACTGTGGGCATGTCCTGCCCTGGAAAAGAAGGAAGTACCATTACTATTACTAACTGTGGGCATGTCCTGCCCTGGAAAAGAAGGAAGTACCATTACTATTACTAACTGTGGGCATGTCCTGCCCTGGAAAGAAGGAAGTACCATTACTATTACTAACTGTGGGCATGTCCTGCCCTGGAAAAGAAGGAAGTACCATTACTATTACTAACTGTGGGCATGTCCTGCCCTGGAAAAGAAGGAAGTACCATTACTATTACTAACTGTGGGCATGTCCTGCCCTGGAAAAGAAGGAAGTACCATTACTATTACTAACTGTGGGCATGTCCTGCCCTGGAAAAGAAGGAAGTACCATTACTATTACTAACTGTGGGCATGTCCTGCCCTGGAAAAGAAGGAAGTACCATTACTATTACTAACTGTGGGCATGTCCTGCCCTGGAAAAGAAGGAAGTACCATTACTATTACTAACTGTGGGCATGTCCTGCCCTGGAAAAGAAGGAAGTACCATTACTATTACTAACTGTGGGCATGTCCTGCCCTGGAAAAGAAGGAAGTACCATTACTATTACTAACTGTGGGCATGTCCTGCCCTGGAAAAGAAGGAAGTACCATTACTATTACTAACTGTGGGCATGTCCTGCCCTGGAAAAGAAGGAAGTACCATTACTATTACTAACTGTGGGCATGTCCTGCCCTGGAAAAGAAGGAAGTACCATTACTATTACTAACTGTGGGCATGTCCTGCCCTGGAAAAGAAGGAAGTACCATTACTATTACTAACTGTGGGCATGTCCTGCCCTGGAAAAGAAGGAAGTACCATTACTATTACTAACTGTGGGCATGTCCTGCCCTGGAAAAGAAGGAAGTACCATTACTATTACTAACTGTGGGCATGTCCTGCCCTGGAAAAGAAGGAAGTACCATTACTATTACTAACTGTGGGCATTGAGATCTTACAGGGATTAACAGGAGATGGATTTATGCCCACACTGGGCAATTTGGAAACTATTCTGAAGTCTGCACTAGCCAAAGACAGCATGGAGTGAAGAGAGGCAAGCACCAAGCTTGGTGTGAGTTACAGAACAAATTCTGTAATGGTGGACTTATGGCCTGTTGATGTCAAGTTCTCACCAGATAACCAACTTTAATGTTCTTCCCTTCTCTTCCTTGAGGGCATCAACCTGTTTTGGGGCAGATGGATCAAAGTGTGGATACCGCCAGACTTTGATGAAGGTATCCCTCGTTCAAATGTATGTACTAGCTAGTAATTTGATGTCAACATGGATGCTTTACTAGCTAGTAATTTGATGTCCACACAAGCAATTATCATTATGCTAAAGTATGATCTGAACTTTGTAAACATTGAAAGAATAAAAAAAGAACTGATGGCCTTCAAGGTATACAAGCTTATGTAGCCAGACTTTTACATCCTACAATGTGTTAGTTATGTACATAATGTAGGATTTCACACAAAAAAAACCCAATTCCAAATGGTAAATACCTAACCTAGGACTCAAAGGACAGTCTTCAATGTCAGAGCAGAATGATGAAGTATAAAAAAAAAAAAACAAGAATGCTCACACATAGGCAGGTGTAGCCTGAAGATTTAAAATGATCACTATAGTTAGAAATTTCTTTAAAAATATGTTCTCTGTTTGTGTACTACTAACTCCACAGCAGCTCTCTTAATGAGCTAGTATTTTACAATTTATCTCATAATCATGTGGGAGAAGATGTCAAACTAAATGCAATTTCTTTTCAGCTAAGGCTTCTTTTATGATGCAGTGTCCCTCACAGTATTTAACTGTCTTACTACTCCATTCACTTACACTGTATTCTGAATGACTGCATTTTGAGGACTTCGGAGGAGAGTGGTAGCATAAATTTTGCATCGACTCCCTTGTTTTCTTTACTACATCCAAGACACATTTATGGGACGTTTTCTTGTTTCAGCTATAAAGCATAACAGTCACTTTTGGAAAGTGTGTATTTCTCATCTGCAGGAACCCCATTTTTCAGTCTGAAGTATAATGTCATTCACTTTTCAGGTTTCAGCTGTCACAAAACTCTCATGAGTGGATGAATTCTTCCTTTACACCAATATTGTCTATGCTAAGATCAGAGTAAGCTTCATTCTGATTTACATGGCACTTATTCAGATGGCCACTATTGGGTCAAAAAGGAAAGGGCAGGAAACAACCACCTAGATGTATACAATTTGCCTGACTTGGGGTCTAAAAGATAATGGGCAATATGGTGGAGGGGTCAGGACAACCAACTTTTAAAGGGAAGAACAAACTATATACAAACTTAATATAGTCCAGACAAAAAGGGCTAAAAAAAGTACAGAAATACCACAAAGTAAAATAGAAATCAGTTTTACTTACTTATGACATTGTCAGCAGCATAACAGGTAGCACACTCACCTTTGGTGCAGAAGGTTGTGGGTTCATTTCCCACACCAGGCAGACCGAATTCAGACACTGCAGTGCAGCATAAGGGGGTACTGTATTCCTAAGTATGCTGTCCTTCAGATTGGATGCTACACCAAGGCCCCATGTGCAAAAGTTGGTGGTAGCTCAGGTGGATGTAAAAGATCCCATGGCACCTATCAGAAAGAGTAGGGGAAGTTCCCTGATGCCCTGGCCAAATTTCTCCTATCAGTATAAATACCACTTCAGGTTTCCCCTGAAAAGAGGCTACTAGCCCAGTGGAACCAATCTGGTCAACAAAAAAAATAAATACATAAAAAATAAAATGGTGTTATATGGAACATTTCACAAGGAGAGAATGCACTACTAGATCAGGAATCAGAGAGATTAACAAAGTATAAAGAAGAAATATAAGCAAACAACATAAAAAAATGTATATCTGCACTATACAGAAACTACCTTAATTTCCTAATATTCGGAAGCAGGCATGGACAAAAGGTAATATGCTTCAAATGGAAAGCAGGCTACAAGATAGTGTGGGGCTACTGGGTGCACCATCAACAAGGAAATGAAAAATGACAAAGCAGCCAAATGGAATTAAGTGAGGAATATAGCACCCAAAATCTACTGGGATCAGAAAATATTTAACACAGTATTTGCAAAATGAACAAATGCTCCAGTCTACAAGGTCAGAGACTGGATTCTTAGGAACAGACAGCTGGAGAATGCACCTAGCAATGCCAAGTTAAAGGCATCGCTGAAACTATGGAGGACAAGGGAACCATCAAAGGCTTTGGCTCCCCTGTCCAAGAAAATGAGGTACTGCTTCTTTGATTCAGACATCTCCTTGATACCCCACTTAAAATGCTTCTAATACAATGCTTGAGGTGTCATAAAACACAGCTGGTGGGCAGCCTGTGGAAATGGTCTCATCACCAAAATCATACCTCAGATTCTGAAGAATTGTATGTTGAGGATTCCTTTCTCTTCTTATGCTGATGGGGCACTCAAACAAGTAGGGTTGCAAATTTGGAGGGCTAATCACCTGTTAGGATACAGTGTACTCTACAGCCACTCTGCTGTATTTCAAAAGTTAACTGAGATGTTGGCATATGAATGGATACCTCAGCTTCAGATATTCACATGGCTCTGCTGACAGTAGGTTAGCAAAGGGCTTACAACATTTATCAAAAGACTTTAGTTTTGTCTAGTACTACAAGGATCATTGGGACATCAGTACAAACATAACTTTGGAGATTTCTGAGAAGCAGACATTTTTCACATGAGATTGGGTACTAGAGACTGGCCTAAATGTTTCAGCAGCTCCCTCTGATGCCTGTGTAGCAATTAGCATCTCTGAATCTTACTGTTTGCCTACAGAGATGTGGTTAACAAATAAGGATTCCATACTAGCAGGATGTGGGAACAAGGTGCAGGAGACAAAACCTCACTGGAAATCATCTTCAAGACTTAAATCGCTACCCACAGATTCTCTGATTTGGATTTCTTCTGCATGTATTGTTGCCACAATTCACATTTTTCTATGCAATCTGCTCCTAACCTTTTCTAATGATCCCATTTCCAGCTCATTTCTAGCGGTTAGTATATTCATTATTTCTAGTATGGTGGGTTTAGACTGATTTCCATTTCCTGGAAATTGCTTTTTTGGCAGCCACCAGAATTAACACAGCAAGGCCTTACTATGTCTAGGCAATTCCTATTCTGTATCACAGCTCAAAAAATTATTTCCTCAGTTGCACCAATTTGCCACCCAGTATTTATGACCTCCAACTCATTACACTCTTCAAAAATATGTTTCCAAATATCTCATTCTTTTCTATCACACTTCCAAGTTTGTAATCTACCGGAGGAAAATTTATTTGGAGTCTTACTTGAGGTATAAAACACCTATGCAAAGACTTCCAAGCAAAGATCCTAAATCTAGACTTAGGTGCATATTTGGGAGTCATACATATATCCTCCCATTGTTTCTTTGTGAATTGCTTATCTAGTCCCAATTCCCAAATCTTTTAACATACTTTGTTGCCTAAAGTTATCATGCAATATTTTTATGCGCTCTAATAATTATCCCCTTTTTAACAGCAGCTTCTGTTCTAGATTCTGCTAAAAACTCTACCAGTGCTGGTCTTTCATTTAGGACTCCCCTATTCCTTTCTCTTTGCCTATAATCTGACATCAGTCCTTGATAGGGAAGGCAATCTCAGTTCAAATGAAGTCTTGACCTCTTCCCATTCTATTACCTTTCCCTCTCTACTTATTTGCTCCCAATACCTTGGTTCTTTTACCAGTTTTCTCCAGGAAATTCCAGCCCCTCTTGCCTATACTCTGTACCCTAACTGCAGTCACCCCTAATTGCAGAATCTCCTTTCTCCATTCCTGTGTTGGTTTAGTTCTCAGAATACTTTCTGCTACTTTAGGACTATAATATTCTGCATGGTTATTGTTATTTTTAAGGATCTGCATCCAAAATCCCAGTCACTCATTTCTTGAGTTTCTCCCATTTCATCATCCATTTCCACTTTGAATTATAATGTTCTGCTTGTGGAATGTATAGGAAGGAAATGATTTGTTGAGTTGTGCTGTAGAATAGTAATTGCCTATTCAGGAACTACTCCAAGGCTAACTTCTTGCTATTACGCAATAACCTGCCAAATTTCAAGCCCCCATGAACCCTGAGAACACCGATGCCTATGCAGAACTGTTCACAGAAACCCTGTACAAGCATGTTAATAGCTACAAGAGGCACCTGTACTCACCAGGAAGAAGTACAGAACCAACTCAAAAAACAAGCCACCCTGCTGGAATCACAAAATTAACAGTCTGTATATCAGAAGGACAAAAATCATGGCAAAAATTAGGAGGTGCAGCACACAGCAGGATAAAAAACACTCTCAAACTAAACAAAACTCAGAGAGCAAATAAAGTCTATCAAAACCAAATTTAAAGGTAAATTTGGCCTCCCTGGCCAAAGACAACCACAAGGCATTTTTAACTAAAAGCAATAAACAAATGTGTGCAGAGCTCATAAATGCAGCCACCTATAATGAGCCAGAAGATATAAGCAAATCTACTGGCCAATAAATTCAGCTACAACTTGACCCTTCTCTCCCCTTCAACCTTCCCTCAGGAAATACCAACAAATATAAACTCCCCCTGCTGTCACTAGGGGAACAGGTCCTTAAGTGACTCTCTAAAGCCAAGAACACTGCATCAATGGGCCCAGGCAATATCCCTGGATGCCTTTTAAACAGCATGAAACATAACCTATTAGGTCCTCTGCAATGGTTTACTATAAAAAGTCGAAATTTATAAAAAAAAAAGAAAAAAGGCATTAATAAGTGAAAACAAATGCTGAAATTACAAAAAACAGACTGTAAATTATGCCGTAAATCAACAGTTAATGTTGAAAATTATTTTTGTCCTGGTTTGTGGTAAAACACTGAAAAAGTGCGATCCTGCTGTGAATAACTGTTTCCCTGTGTAGGTGCAGTAAATGTCCACATCAAGCATGTATCCCTTCTTTAAATAGTGATTTCAAACAAGTGCAAGTGCTCTGTAATTACAGAGGCAATCTACGTCCCAAGAACCAAAGTGTTATGATATCTGCAAAAGTTGTACTGCAATTCCACTGAGATGTAGCACACATTAAAGGTATTTGCATGTATATCAGAAGGAGCAGTGGTGTGCCATGAATTGTACAAAGCTTAATGGTGTTAGATCATCACATTTAGCCAGAAGGCATTATATAATATGTTCTTTGTCAGACAGCCTACGTTTCTTCGGAGATGCTGGGACACAACATAGAAACTTCTGTTTAACATCCTCTAAATGATTCTGCTGCAAACAAATGGCATGCAGTACATCTGTGATGTACAGTTCCTTTTTACCCAATAGAGACATGCTAAAAATTTTTGAGAAAAAACTGTTTAGATTAAAACGGACACAACTTGAAAACAGCTATTTGTTGCGGAACATCGAATTGGGAATTATTCCCAAAGGTTTACGGCTTTGGAGGTATCCAAACGGCTGTGAACATAATGAAAATATGTTAAATGACTTACATGCTTTTTTTGACAATTGTGGTATCCGACTGCTGGAAATTATAGTCAAACACAATGATATTAAAATCACAGAACTATTAACTCAATTAGAAGAGTTAAATGGCAACATATCTAAGGATCTTTTGTTTGAGCATGTATACGACCAGTATACACATATCATCTCCGATGTAACAACATGTTGTGATACCATTTTTCGGAAGAAATGTCATAAAATTCAACGAGATCTACACAGATATGCACAACACCAAGCATATCCCAAATCGTGCAACTCCAAAGGTCGCAACCATAGTAACGTCCAAACACAGCCATCATTGGCCACAGTTGATGACGCTAATCCGCCGTTCGAGGGTGATGACGACAACATCTGTAATGAAGGCGAGGAGAGTGCGGAAGAAGGCATAAGGCGTTCGGATCGTTTAAAGAACCAACATGAAATGAACAACCAACAAGAATTTCACAAAATAGGCACCAAACCTAAACAGACTTTTTTGGGACTTACAGCGGGCAAAAAACGGAGACTGTAACTGATACCATTGACGGAATTACGGGAGTA
Source organism: Protopterus annectens (assembly GCF_019279795.1). NCBI lineage: Eukaryota > Metazoa > Chordata > Ceratodontiformes > Protopteridae > Protopterus > Protopterus annectens. The sequence continues at coordinate 584,623,784 of NC_056733.1, read as the reverse complement.
CAGACACAATTGGTACTCACCTTTGGACCTCATGTAACGCCTTCTTTGGACAGTTCGGAACATCAATTTTATACTGTGAGTAAGTCCCACACAGACTTTTACACCATGCCTATTTGTAATAATGATAATTATATTGTACCAATGACTCCTTCCGATGTATATGTACCCATTACAGATGTGATACAAGATAATAGTAGCTAACAGTTGTTCAAATATTCAACAATCTCAAGATAAAGATGGTAATGAGCATGATACAGTGTTATTAGAATTAAGCACATATCAGTATCATGAAGATGAAATAAACGATGGTACATGTATTGAAAGAGATACATTTGGTAAAGAGTATATATTAGAACATTCCAGTGATCACAACCATTTAGTTAATTTTTATATAGATCACAATCCAGATAATTATATAACTAGGAATGATGATAGTATGCAATCACAAGAAGTACATGTAGAAGCAAATTCGAATATAGATTCAATAGTAGAACATAATGAGCATTTTTTAAGTAATCCACAAATTATTATGAATACAAAGCAAGATTACAAAATATATAATTATTCTTCCAAGCATATAACAGTAGAACATGCTGATTTATTCTCAAAAGGACTTAGTTATGTCCCATGTATTAAAGGCAACATGGTAGAATCTATATTAGACTTAAAGCTATTTTCAAGGAAATTGAATTTAAAAGTATATTTCAACAACAGTATCGAATGTCAAAATGGGGTAGATAGAATGTTCACGAAACCAAGCCTATTCAATCCACCCATGAATGATGAAATTATGTATTTTGAAAGGAGAAGTGAATATGATATGAGAACATATTATAAGAAATATAAATATAATAAACATGTCAATATTACAACAATTGAAAAACAACTACTCAATGACATAAAAAATGATCCAAAACTAAGAATTATGAGGCCTGACAAAGGTAATGGTATAGTCATATTGGACTATACTGATTATAGCTTATACATGATTAACATGTTAATGAGTAAGACATATCTAGAAATAAGTAGAAATCAAGTGCATATAGCTTACAAAAGAATAGACAACTTGTTAGAAGATATGTTATACCAAGGGGGTATCACTGAAAAAGAATATGAATTTTTAAAAAACGAACATCCAGTTATCAGTGGTATCTTCGGAATACCAAAAATACACAAAGGCCTTAATAATCTTGAATTTAGGCCCATAGTAGATGGACACAGAAGTGTAACATGTAATATAAGTATGTATTTGGATCATTTTTTTAAGGAAAGCATGAAATGTTTCAGTTACATAACCAAAGACTCATGGGATTTTTTGAGTAGACTTAATAAAGTCTCTATGAAGAGAGAATATGTTTTTATAACAATAGATGTTGTAAATTTATTCACCACAATTCCTCATGATGTAGGCCTTTTATGGCTTGAAGAACAACTTTTTGGGACAAATCTTTATGAACAAGATCAAATTAACATATTAATAAATCTTATGGAAATAGTACTTAACAATAATTACATATTTTTTGAAGGTAGTTATTTCCAACAAATAAGTGGAGTAGCCATGGGGGCACCTTGTGCCCCCATGTATGCAAACCTTATCATGAGCTATTGGGAACACAACTATCTATTTACAACAGAGTTTCGTGACCATCTTATCATGTATACCAGATATTTGGATGACATATTTATCATATGGGATCAAGATAAAAATAAAGATCAAAATACATTAGAAAAATTTTTAGAATATATTAATACCACAGTAAAATTTTTGAAATTTACTTATAATGTCCAAGAAAATAAAATTAATTATTTAGATGTAGATATAACATATGATAAAGATACAAACAAAAAACACAAATACACAGGAAACCTACTTTTTCAAATGCGTACTTGCATTACGATAGCTGGCACCCTGGCCATCAGAAGAAAGCCATTGTTAAAGGGCAGATGGTCAGGGCTGCCAGAATGGTTAGCGAAGAAGTAGATTTCATGGACGAAATGAAATACATTATGCAATTATTTATGAACAGGGGATACCCCGAACAATTTTGTGTTAAAATATTTAATGAAGTAATCAACAAAAGAAAAAATGGAATGTATACGGCAATTTTAAAAACAGGCTCGTTAAATAAAATATCATCTGACAATGAAGACATATTGGATAAAGATGGTTATAACAACATCCCATTATATATTATTAAATTTGATGATTGTTCTAAAGACATAGAACATATCATTAAGAGAAATTGGGACTTCTTTGTCAACGACAAAATTGGGCGACAAATATTTAACGGACCAATAAAATTTATATACAAGAAGAGTCCTTCTTTTAAAAATATATTAGAACATAAAAGAAATATTGAAACATATAAAAGAGCAAAAGAAGGGAATTATAGATGCGGGACATGCAGCACATGTAGTCACATTTATGAAACAGGTACTAATATTAGGATCAATGAATGCAACATCAGGATAAGTGGACATTATAATTGTTTTACAACAAATGTGGTATATATAGCTTTGTGTCAACAATGTAAAGCCTTTTACGTGGGAAAAACAAAAAGAAAATTTAGAGAACGAATTAAAGAACATTTATTAGATATACAGCACCACAAAAATAGTAATGCTCTAGCAAGACACATTATAGAAAATAATGATCATAAATTTAAATTTATGGTGGTCAATCAAATTAAACAGGATCTACAAGGAAGAATAACCATGTATCATTTAGATATGGAAGAACTTAAATGGCAGATTCAACTTAATTCATGTATACCTCCGGGTATAAATGAATATATGACCATCATGCCACTATTAAAATTGAACAGAATATACAATAAATGATATATGGTATTGCATATAACATTATATCATATTCAACAATATTAATTTCATTATAAAATAGGTTACATATAGTTTATACAGTTCAATACATACATAGTTGTTATATTAATAGATCAGGATAATTCATAATATAATATGTTGGTATAATTAATTTAATAAATATTAGATTGCATACTTTAAGTATATAACATCATATATACATCAATTGTATTTAAACAATATATGTACATTATATATCTCATTATAATAATATTGGATATACTGGCTATGTTTATACATGCATACTAGTTGTATATTTGTATTTTTATTTATTATTATTTTTTATACATAATTCATCATACATAACATACTCACAAGGGATATTTTAGTAATATATAGGTCTCAGTTGAGTATATTAAGATACGCATAGATATACATTATACAATATATGTTGGATAAATTATTCACTAAATAGGTTCTTATATATGTATTTATACACACAAATTATTTATAGTTAAAATAAATAGTTTAGGTATTTAGTTAGCAGTTTTTAAGAACATTCAGTATATTACTTTAGAATATATATATATGTATATGTGTTAACATTGAATGAATATGTTTGTATTTAAACAGAATGAATTTTTTACAAAAATGCCATTTCCTTTTTAAGAATTTTTGGTGGGAAATTAGGCTATTAATTGAATTGGCAATGTATAAAATGAGTGAGTTGTAAAGAGAGTTTGTATTCTGAAGAAGTTCGGAAGGACGAAACCTGGGTCAATAAAGCAGTGTTCGTACTGGAGTTTTGTATTCTGAAGAAGTTCGGAAGGACGAAACCTGGGTCAATAAAGCAGTGTTCGTACTGGAGTTTGTATTGTGGCTTTTTCGAGTTGGTTGGTACCTTAAAGTCTTGGTTTTTGAGTCTGCTTTATCTCCTTATTGGCACCGGCTTCACCTTGCTTTCTACATCAAGTTACCCAATAGAGACCTCAGCCTACGGTGCCATCTTTCAACTGTGTTCTGGCTCCTAGGGTAGCCCATGGTACATATGTCAGCCTAATTCCAAAAAGGGACATCAAAGAGTGGTGGTTGTCTCTCTGAGGTGGAACTCCTCATGCCATGCCATCTTGGCCTCCTTAGAATGTAGTTCTTCTTGAAGAATTCACATAGAGGAGCACCCCTTTCCCCTAATTCCTCCTCTATAGATGTAAATGTGTCCATTATGTGTTCCGTAAGTATGAATGCGAGTGCAGGTATCTGCTTACATAGCAGCACAAATTGAGTATCAGTGCCATAAACCTGTGTCAAGTTCAGCTTCTGGATCTGACTCCAGATAATTTGGCACAGATGGAACCAACAACCCTTGGCCATACTGTTTTGTAGATGCTTCATTATGCTGCGAACTGCACCCTTCTCAAAGTCACTTAGTACCATCCTGGGCTGGAACTGTAGATGAAATTCCCCACATAAGTGCCATCAGGGTTGCCCAGAACTGATCATAGCACTCCTCGCATTTGGATGGTAGGATGGCATACACTACGGGTACTACCTTGCTGTTGCTGGAACCATCCAAGCTGCAGTGAACACAGTATACTTGTTTACACTCCCTGGTGCTAATGGCGAAGGTCCCATCCACAAGAATATAATCAGAACTACACAGCAGGCCTAGATTACTCTCTGTATTGAGAAACACACCATCATAGGTATGGCTGCGGAGTGCACTGTGTTTAATGATAAAGTGGCCCTGCTTCAATGGTATCATCTCTGGGCTTAAATCTTTCAGACTTGCTAGGTCTACCCTGGGATTCATGCTATTTCTACACCTGACCCTATGTACACATTGCTTAAGCGCATCAGTATTGCTCAAGGTGGTCACTATGTCAGTGGACGTGGTTGCCAGGACCTCAGAAACAATCCTACATGGATCCTCCAGAGTCTGTTCAGCATGCCTTTTAATGGTTTCCCGTACCCTAGTCTGCTCTACTCGGACAACATCTGGTGTGTGAAAATATGCAATGCTTTTCAGTAGCTTCTCCTCACCAGCACACGTCTCCATTATACAATGGCCCTTACACCTCTGCCTTGCCTTCTGAGTGCAACACCAGTAATTTTTCTCAGGGTTACTCTTTTCAAGGTAGTATTGATACCCATCAATACAAAGAATTGAGCGACCCTTCTGTGACTTCACTGTGCCATGCATAGTACCAATAACGCCAGGATAGCTCACGTTCAGTTGGTCAGTCATTGTACCTGAGCACACCTACAAATCAACAACAGTACCGTGATTACTAACAGTGAACGTCAACAGTACTGTGTGATACAGGCCTGCATAACTAGAATATATCACAATCGTCATGTACACAACCCATGCCAAAGGGACTGCCATAACAACTGAATACATTTCCTTATAGATAACCATTATTCCACTAAACTGACTCACAACTACCGTATTGCAATACTATTTACAGAGTGTAATAGACAGTAACCAAAGCAGATACATGTATTCTGTCCACTAATGCCACGGTTACTCACTATGGGGCACAGTTTAGAGCCATCGGATACGTTTGCGCAGATAAATAACAGCATGCAGTATGCATTTCAAATGTCCCTGTCACAACGTTAACAATCCTCCATGTCAACTATATCAGTGCTTGCTTCATCCAACAATACATAGGGAAAACTGCATACAGGTGACAGCAACTATCTTAACATTACGTAAGTGACTGTAAGTTTACCAATACACACAGCTGTTACAGCACACCTGCACACAATTTGACTGTATCTGGTGGCAATGTCAACCACTGAGTACACTATTTGCAGCACAACTGTTCGAACATTTAACGACATATACACACATCATAAATTTCCATTACAGCAGAATGCTCTTCACTTTCACGTAATTCTAATGCATTACACCTTATAGCCGTCACAGTAATATTCACATTTAGTACTGCCATCATTAAGTTATTAGTACTGTGAAGTTGATGCTGTGTTTTCCTTACTGCATATTACACGCTTCCACAACATTTTTTTACATTGACATGACACATTCACAGCACCTGCTTTCATCTGGGTTATACTCACCCTTCCACACTTCTCACTGAATCCCCTTCGATCTATGTGTAAGCTGTAGGCTGTAAGCTGATAAATCCACCTGTTGCACGCTAGACAGAACCACACTGCAGTTATTTACGGCTGTTAGGTAATTTGTCGTGTCATCAGGTAGCCGCACCCTATATTCTCATACTAATTAGTGTGACATGATGATCTACGTCGCATCCATGCTGTCATCACAGATTGTCGAATTACATTGTGCGCCGTTCAGTAGTTCGAATGGCTTTCCTCAGCAAACTACTGGATTCGCTATTTTGTATATACAATTGCATACCAATTTGACATTATGACCGATGATCAGATGTGTGGCAGGTATGTGAACGATGACTTTCTAATAGTAAACCCTCTGCAACTGCTACTTAACTGTAGCTTCCAAACAGGTGTTGTGCCTCATAAATGGAGAATAGCAACAGTTATCCCTCTGCACAAATGCTGACCATCTACAGACCCTGGTAACTACAGGCCTATTATTACTAGTCTTATATGTAAAGCCATGGAAAGAATTATCATGAAAACGATCAACAGTGATATAGTAAACCTCTAGACACTGGATCCAAACCCAGTTTGGTTTCGTTAAGGGCAGGTCATGCCTACTCAGCCTGGTGGACCTTTTTGAGAAGATCACCAAAGCAATGGATGAGGACATAATGGTTCATACTGCCTAACTTAACCTGGCCAAGGCATTTGACACAATACCCCACTTGGGCACTGACAAACTCAAGAGGTTAGATACAAACTCATATGCCACCTGGTAGATATCCAAGTGGCTCACAGACAGGACACAGGAATTTAGAATTGGGGAGTCCACCTCTACAAAGTGGCCATTCACAAGTGGAGTCCCATTGGGTCCAGTGCTTGGACCTCTCCTTTTTGGCATTTACTTCTCTAAAGTCAAGGCCAATGTCAGTGGCCTCTGGCTGACTAAATTTGCAGATTATTTCAAATTAGGAACGGTCACTGAATCCCACACTGACACAAATGTTCTCCAGGAAGGGTTGACACAAACTGATGTCAGAGCCATGGAATAAAAATAAATGCCAAGAAATGCAAAATAGTATCCTTCAGGAAGTCATCCACCCCTGGATCATACTGATAATACACCCCTTAGAGATGATCCAGTAGTGAGGGACTTAGTGACACACGTACAGTAATTCTGCCTTTGACCATGACGTGTCTATATTGGTGAGGAAATCATTTTATGCTGCACAACTTATAAACAAAGGTTTGGCATCTCTAAATCCAAGGAAGTCATTTTTCCACATATTTGTCATTCATTGAGTACAAATGTCCCCTTTGGTATGTACCTAACCAGGCATAACCAACAAATGGAACTTCCACAGAGGTTCCTCACTAAAAGAATACAGGATGCAAGTAAAATGTCCTATGCAGACCACCTCAAGGCCCTATTCCTGTATTCTGTCTCCTACAGGCTTTTGAGGGGATATCTATGCCTGGCATACAGGGCATTGTCAGATGCAACTCTGATGGACCCCCTGCATATTCACAAAACAAACAGTACCAGAATTACTTGTTCTAAAGACTTAAACCTTGCCCGTGATATAAATAGGAGCTGCTGGAGAGACAAGTATGTATCCCAGAGACTACCCCATCTCTGGAACAGACTCCCTATCCATGTGAAGCAGAGTTCCTTCCTAACCCAATTCTAATGCAACTTGGACAACTGGATAGGGAACAGGAAATTTATCCCTGGTTTGACACCCATGTCTGTAACAGACACAGGTAATCTGTAAATGGTTTATCTCCCAGAGCCCTACTTGTAAATTTTTCATCTCCCAAACCCCTGCTTACATTATCAAGGGTATCAGGACTTGTCAGAGATTTGGGATGTATGGCTAGGCTTAAAAGCCCTTGTGGTCATTAGCCTAGTAAACACCTATGAACCTATAGAAGTCTTTACTGTGTAGCTCTGAAATATCCCTTCAAGTCAGGCAATCCCCAACCACCTTGTTCTAGTGGAAGGATCAACATATCCCACTTGAATATTGCCCCCCCCCCCCGATAAAATCCTTCAATTTTTTATTAACTGCTATCTGCAGCTTCTCCTCTGGCTGATAAAAAATAAGCCCGACCCATGTATAAAGCTTAAGGGACTAAAAACATTTCTACTGCTTGTATCTCATACTCATATCCATAAAACAGAGCTTCAAATTTCTCAGTTTTTGTATTATCATTTTAGTTTTCCCGCACATCCTTAGATGCCATAACAGAATTCTTTTTAAGCCGTACTCCAAAATATTTCATTTTATCATGTCCCCATAAATATGGGTTTTGCTGGACCAATCTGTGTGTGGGTACATAGTTTACAAATACTGCCTTTGTTTTTATCTGCATTAATTTTGTATCCCAAAAAGACTTGAAACTGTCTAAGAATATTCCACAACACTGAAATGCCCTTTAATGTTTTTTTTTTTTTTTTTTTTTTTTTTAAAATCGGGTACAAAATAATATCATCTGCAAATAAAATAACTTTCCTTGATTACCATACCAATTATACCCTTAAATTTCTGAGTCTATTATTTTCTTTGCCAGTGGTTCTAAATATAATGCAAATAAAAAGGGGAAAGAGGACACCCCTGTCTGGTTCTTCTGCACAAACAGAACTAGTCAGAGAGGACCCCCCAATTTAATTTTCACCTGCGATCTTTCATATATCCTTTTAAATCAACCATATAATTTTATCAGACAATGCAAATGTTTCCACTGCTCTACTCGTACAATCCCAGCTTACTCTGTCAAATGATTTTTCTGCATCAAGACCCACCAACAAAAGTGGTATTTACTTGCATTCGGTTTTCCTATGGATCATAGGTTCATAGGTTCATACTAGGCTATCTGCCCTAGGGCATTTATAAGCCTAGCCAGAGTGTGTTTGGCTTTCGCCACCCATTTTAAATTAATTTTGCTATGCCTTTTTTTGAGGTTAGTATACTGTGCCTCTGTCTAACAGTGACACAGAAGTGATAGCCGGGGTAAACCTACAATCTCCCATCCACTCATCAAGATTCCTCTTGAAGAGAGGAAATGTGGGACTCTGCCCAACCTGGACTGGGATTTTTTTCCAGAGTGAAGGGAGCCTCTGGGTTATGAATCTGTCCCTCCAGCATGTCCTATTTATTTCAGTGCTGAGGTTCAAGTCTCTCGAGCGCGTAGCTTGATGGGATTTGGATTTTCTGAGGTGCAGCATGTCCATTAATTCCGGGTAAGACATGGCTTTATACATCAGGCACAGATTGCCTCTGAGCAGGCGGTATGCCACTGAGTAGAGCTGGAGTTTCTTTAACCGGGCAGTATATGGCATCTGTTTGAGCCCTTTGATCCTCTTGGTGAGGTACTTTTGGGGTCTTTCCAGTTGCTGCAGGTGTCTGGTAAGGTACATCCCAAAAGGGGCATTGTACTCAATTATGGGCCTGATGAGGGATGAGTAAAGAGGCACGATGACCTCCTCTGATCTAGATGTGAATCCCTTCATGATTAGGTGGGCTATATAAAATGTTTTTCTAACCACTTTGGCCACGTGGTTGTCAGTTGAGAGATCGCTATCAACTTGGGTCCCCAGGTCTCTAATGACTTCTTCTGTACTTAATGGATTACCACCTATGTGGTAATTTGTGGGCACTTTGTTTTTGCCAAAGGGGATGACTATACACTTTTTGGCGTTTAGCTTGAGGCCATGGCTCTGGCACCAGTTGTCTGTTTCTATGAGGCCCTTTTGGAGGATGCTTGTGTCGGCTGGAGAGTTGATTATGGCACCCAGTTTGCAGTCATCTGCGAACTTGGTCAGCCACAGTCCTTCCGTGTTGGCCTGTACCGCCGAGAAATATATACCGAACAAGAGAGGTCCCAAGACTGAGCCTTGTGGGATGCCACTTGTAACTGGTTTGGAGTCTGACATGGCTCCAGCAATTCTAACCATGTGGGTTCTGTCCTTGAGCCAGTTTGCAACCCATCTAGTGACATAGGAGTTTATATTTAAGCTGGTGAGCTTATCTATAATGCCCGAGTGGGGTATTGTATCGAAGGCTTTTGCGAGGTCCAGGTATGCTGTGTGGACCACCTTCCCCTCGTCAATGGCCTTGGTGACGGTTTCAAAGAAATTGACCAAGTTTAAGAGGCAGGATCTGCCCTTAAAGCCAAACTGGGTAGGATCCAGTGTCTGTAGGTCCCCAATATCTTTATTTATGAGGTCCATGATGATCCTTTCCATAGCTTTGCAGACCAAGCTAGTCAGGCTTATGGGGCGATAGTTTCCAGGATCCATTGAGGCACCACCTTTGTGGAGAGGGACCACTGTTGCTGTACGCCACTCTTTGGGTACATATCCTGTAGTAAGGCTAAGATTGAACAGTAGTTTTGTTTGGGTTTAGCTCTTCTTGGAGTTCATGTAGGACGCAGCCCGGGACACCATCTGGTCCCATTGATGCTGCGTTTTTTGCTTTGGAGAGGGCGGCTTTTACCTGAGCATCTGAGATGTCAGGGGGGTAGCACTCTGTTGGGATAAATATTTGCCCTTTTGGTGGGAGGGAGTTTGCACTGAACCCGTCAGCTAGGATGTTGGCAATGTCTGTGGGCTCGGTGTATTTTTTGTCATTTTGGACTAATTCTGAGCATATCTGGGAATTCCCACCCAGGTTCCTAACATAAGTAAAGAAAGCCTTGTGATTATCCTTAGTGTCCTGTGCAATTTTTCTCTCGAAGCTGGCCTTAGACGATTTTATGAGTGCCCGTAGTTTTTTGCTAATACTGATCAGAGATGCCTTCCCTTTTTGGGATTTTGCTCTATCATGTAGTAGCTTCCTCCTTCTATTGTATAGTTTGTTTATGGCTGGGGTCCACCAGACAGGACGTCTGCCTTTGGAGGATTGGGTCTTGGTTTTATTTGGGATTGCATGATCCATGCATTCCTGAAGGTGTTCATAGAATGCATTTATAAAGGATTCTGCGGTCTGGGCCGTATTTTCCACAGGCCCAGGGGCTTTGAAGGACTCCGCCTTGGTTTTGAGGTGTGTGAAATTTGCTTTAGAGAAGTTTTTCACTGTGGTTTTCTGGGCAGGGGGTGGGGTTGGGATGTGAATATCCAGTGAGATTAGTTTATGGTCTGATCTTACCAGTGAGGGATACACTTCTGGTCTGGAGCATAGTGTCCCCATGTTGGTGATGATCAGGTCCAGTATGTTTTCCCCTCTTGTGGGAGTGGTAACAAGTTGTTCCATAGCATTTGAGTTTATAAATTCTAGGAACCTTTGGGCTAGGGTGTTGGAGCTAGAGTAATGCTCCCAGTCTATGTTTGGGTAGTTGAAGTCGCCCAATATAATGGTGTTTGGAGAGACCTTCATATTTTCCGGTATTCTCAGGAAGGCCGAGTGGGGTTCCTGTGTTTGGGAGGGTGGTCTGTAGCAGGCTATAAACTGGAAGGCAGTTTTACCCACTGTTAGTTGCACATGGATAGTCTCTGATGCTTCGTGCTGTGCCACCAACCTGGAGGTGTGGGTATCTTTGATGAATATTGATACTCCCCTCCTTTTGTGGTTCGGTCCAAGTTTTGGGGCGAAAAGCATGGTATGAGGTATAACCTGGTAGTGCTGGGGTGCTCTCGGAGCCTTGAACCAAGTTTCTCTTACTGCACACAGATCGATGTTCTCCATGCTAAGGAGAGTTTTGAGTGTGCATCTTGAGGTTTAGACTTCTGGCATTGAGTAGCATTACTCTAAGTTTCTTATCCCTTGTGATACCTATGGAGGTGGGTTTGTCTTTTGAGCCTTGCCTAAAAAAGGCACTATGGGGGTAGCAAGAGCCTTTGCCAATATCCGAAAGCCCAGGGGTGACAGGTGCAAGCTGTCCCTAGCAAAGCATCGTGGCTTGTCGAGCATGTCATCCCAGGCTGACAGGCATTGGATCCCCTTTGAATGACACCAATACTTAAGCCAATTGTTGAAATTGATCATCTTGTCTTCATATTGTGGCATCATTCTTGGTGAGGGTAAGATGCTAATCAAGGTCAGGGTCATACCGGCCTGGGCTACATGCTCAGAGAGCTCCTCTATGTCTCTTTTCATGTAGTCCAGGGAAGTACGTCTCAGGTCATTCACACCAGCATGGACAATGACGGAGTCATATTTGTACTTGCCTTGGAGTGACCTGAGTGCTTGTGTTATGTGGCGGATCCTAGCGCCCGACAGGCAGCTCACCGTGACCTTCTCCTTGTTCAGCCTGGTGAGCTGGACGTCAGTGTGCCTGACGATAGAGTCACCTATTACAACTGTATCAGGTGTGTTGTTTAGCCTTAAGGGCTGTGACTATTCGGCACACTGGCTTTGTGAGCTATGTGTTGCACGTGTTTTGTTTTGGGGTAGCGGTTGCTTGGGTGTCTGCTTTGGAGGTCTCTGCTGCTTAGGCAGATTTTTATTTAGAGCCTCCAAATATGTTTTTGTGTGTTTATGTGTTTGGTTTGTTGTCATGGTAGGTCTATGTGAGACTGGAATTGTAGTGAGTGTGGTTTCCTTCTCCTCCTGACTGGTTACGCCAGTACTGAGTTGAGAGAGCTTAGCCTCCAGTTTGGCTATATGGTTGCATCTCTCACGTGTTGGAATTTGTTGGGAGGAGGAGAGGGTTGTCTGTGTACATGAGGCAATTGTAACATTGCCTCAAGATTCCCAGATTCACCAGCTGGACCAGAGAGGAGATTGACAACTGACCTTTGGACATGCTAGAATAGTACTGGGAATTCCTTTATAATTGAAAAAAGGGCCAATGGGGAACAAGGTACTCAAGGGGAGTTTGTGAGGGTGTAGTGCTTTTAATTTTTAGAGCTGACTTATATAATTGCTTTAGTGAGCAAGTGCCAGGTAACTTAAATGCAATGTGTTACAGGTAACTTAAATGCAAAAATGACAAACAGTAACTTTCTTTCAAGTGAAACAAGGAAATAAGTACAGTAAGCAATGCAGATATCACTAGGGATCCACAGAAGTGCTAAAAGGCCGTGTTTTAGGTGGAATTAGCATTTCAGGGAAATAAACCAACAACAAGCATACAAACAAAGCTAAATTCAGCAGGCCTGGATCTAGTCTATGCTACAGCAAACAAGGTGTACCAATTTCAGTAAGAAACAGTTAGAATATGCAGGCACTATAAGCCTTTAACCAGGCATTCCCAGCTCAAAAGGGCAGAGTCCAGTCTCTCCTCCCACAAGTGTGCAGACCGTGATCCTTCTTAATGTAAAATAACTGGCCTGAAGCCCAAGTGCTTAAACCAGAACTAATAAACTTTTAGAATAACAGACACCGAGCCCTCAATCAGCAGTTCCCAACTTAGAAGGATGTAAGCTACCTGTCCTGCCACCACAGTGCAGGCCACAAACCTTCCTAATGTAAAACAACTGGTCTGAAGCCCAAGTGCTTAATCCAAAAGACTTAGAAATGATAGCTACACTTTAATCAAGTTACTACCAAGCAGTAATAAATACAACTGAATACTTTAAAGAATGCCTGGATTAGTGCTCAAGTTATACAAACAAAGCTAGATTCAGCAGGCCTGGATCTAGTCTATGCTACAGCAAACAAGGTGTACCAATTTCAGTAAGAAGCAGTTCAAATATGCAGGCACTTTCTATTAATGTTGTCAAATGATTGCCTCTCCTCCACAAAACTACATTAATCCATATCATTACCTTTTCTGTTCTTTTAGCCATTACAGACACTTTATAATCATATTTTAGAATCAAAATGGGCCTATATGAAGTTAGATCTGAGGAGTATTTACCATCTTTAGTATTAAAGCCACCACAGCTTTTTTCCAGGATATTGGTGCTTCTTCTCCTTTTAAAATATTGTTGAACAAGAAATTCCAGATATTTATCACTTTCTTTCCTCCTAGCTTACAAACTCCCATAGAACACCATCTGTTCCTGGAGACTTTCCTGTAGACTGGTTATACATCACCATTTTTATCTCATCTCTCATATTAACTGTTAGTAATTGAGCCTCATCTACCTCTAAGCTTGGCATATTTAATTCTTCCATAAGCATTTTCATTTGTGCTTTTTCTTGATTTCCACATTTCTTTTCTCTATAGAGATTTTCATAAAATTTCCAAAACCTCTACAGGATCTCTGGTTATTAACAACCCTTTCTACTTTCTGTTTTATGAGCCACTGTGCTAAAGGCTTTTGTGCTCCGGAGCCATCAAATAGTTGCTGAACAGCAATTTTTCTAGACTCATGTATATTTTTGAGGTACTCCCTTATTTTCACTTTAGCACTCTGTAGTTGCACGTCTTCAAGTTCTGTGAGATTCCCCTTATTCTGCAAGGGTCTATATTACATCAAAGTTATGGAACATCGAATACAATATAGTCGACACCATATTGTCGAAGTTCCGTAACTTCGAAAATAAAAAAAAAAAATCAAAAGTTTAAATTTTTACCCTAATGGGTTTAAGCGGGGGGACAAGCCTCCCTGAACCCACCACACCCCCCGCTACTTAAATATACCAACTCCAAGACCGCACTACATTGCAGTAAATGGAAATCTCCCCTTATGGAGATTTCCACTTACACACTCGAGATTCTGAGCATTTGATATTCTCGTGCTGACAATATCAGATTTGACATTGTCAGCTTTCGAGAATATAATATAGACCCTTCTGCAATACTTTCACCTTTCTCGGTCCCACTAAATAATTCTTGTTACTATGCAACTGTATGTCTTTTTTTTTTATTTCTACTCCATTGTTAAACCCCACTTTTATCCCATTCCCTAGCTATATTTTCTGAAGAAATTTACATCTTCCCTAATAACTCCTGAATAATTTCCACTATCAATTCTTTCAACTCCGCTCTGTTTAACAGGTATGTGGGAAGTGTCAGTGTCTGATTTTTACTTCATTATCCCACGTTTATTTTAGTTACTACTGGCATGTGATCTGAAATAGTTATTGAATATATATCAAAACTTTCAGGTTATTTGGAACATATTTTCTGAGAGTGCGGTGAATTGGCAGACTTTGGGGATTCCCTGTGGGATGCAATGTCAGAGATGCTGGGTGGGTAGACTGGTCTCACAATACAGAATATTTTTCTGAGCTATGACACAAAACTGGAATTGCCTAGGCATGGTATGGCCTTGCTGTGTCTAATAATGGTGGCTGTCAAAAAAAACAATTACTTGAAAATGGAAATCAAAATCTAAACCAACTATACTAGAAGTAGTGAATATAGTAGCAGAGAGAAAACTGGAACTGAGATCTTTAAAAAAGGATAGAAGCAAACTACATAGGAAAAAAACGAGAATGGTGGTAACAATACATACAAGGGAGTAATGAGGTTTAAAAGGTGGCAGGACTTAAATGAGCTACGTAATGTTTGAGTGGGAAAGATTGGCTTGATTACAAGGGATGTATAATGTTTGCAACTGGGAGCGTGTCAGTATGGTTTGTGATGTAAAATGCTTTGGACTAAGATTGAGTTGGTGTGGTTTGTTTTCATTAATATAAACATATGATTGCCTGTGTAGTAAGTGATGATTTAATAAAGATGTTTCTTCATAGGTTCATAGGTGTGTACTAGGCTAACCACCCTGGAGCCTATATAAGCCTAGCCCAAGAAGATTCCCTGGCATCATGCTGCCCAAAGTTAGTTTCCAGTGCCCCTGAAATAAACAGCCCTTTCAGGTCTTGAACCCAGGACCCTACAGACTATAGTCAAAGCAATTTACCAGTAAGCCACCTCACCTGCATGGTGATCTTATTCAATTACTACCTCTTTTTTTTAAACAATTTGGTTATATGATATATAGCAATATATGTAAAGTAAACTGTTTGTTAGGTTAATTATAGTGTGATTTACTTTTATATGAATGTGAGTTTGCCTATAATTCAATAAAGGTATTTGGAAAAAAAACTTTCAATTGAATGCATATTTTCCTGTGAAAAGTAACTTTGGTGTAGTCTAACCCAGTTTTTTTTTTATTTACCTCGGGAAATAATATATAAATTCTCTGTGAGCTCCTACTACTGAATTCACATCTTCCATACCAAATATTTTCAAAAACTTCTTCAAAAATCTACCCTCTTTTGTTATATCTTCCCTTCTAGGACCCCAGATATATCGTCACTGTTGCAAATCAAATTCAAATCCCGACATACGAGTAGTATCCCTGTTGAAAGTGGATTTCTCCCAGAATTTTCTTAAGCTCCATTATAGCAGTTTTAGGGGGAATATAATAAGTACCAGTGTAATCCTCCCCCCCTTGCCATTACTTGCTACTACAAACCTGCCAGTATCTTTTTCCCCCTTCTGTCACTATTGGAGCTCCTTCAACAATTAAACACAAGTAATCCCCCCTTTTCCTTTGTCCCAGATACTGAATAGCAATCCTGAAATCCTTTCTTTATCAAATTCACATGCTTATTTTTTCCAAATGTGATTCCTGTAGCATAACTATTTTCACCCTGTAATTTTAATACCATTCACTACTCTTTTTGCATATACATGAGACCATTCATACTTAATAATAAAGAAGTGTTTTCATTATAATGAGTTATTATTTCTACCAGTTATGTAGAACAGCTTTTTTAAATGTCTAGTTTCAGCTTTTGCATTAGATGCATACACTAATGTTTGGTTTGTTAATTTTTTTACACAATTGTTTCTTGTTATATCCATTTGAACCTATGCCACAACTTGCAAGATTTTTTGTTTTTATGAAAATGCTCAAAAAAACACCCCCTATAGCCTGTTAGCTTAATACAAACACACAAAAGTATGCACATCTCCAAACAATAAAGTACATCCCTCCTAATAGCAGCAATTATCCCAGGTTGGCAGCTACACTAACATGAATGTTTTCCATGCTAAGATGCATGGTATATAGCCTGAGCTTCTATGCACACTAAATGCTGTCTTTTTTTATTTCATCTTTACTTCTCTCCCAGATGTAGAAAACATTATCTTCAAGCCACTGAACAAAAAAATATTCTGTTTGTATTGTCCTTATCAGCTTGTCTGCATAGAAATGTGAAAACTAGATACACAGATAACTTCAGCTACAAGCATCTCCTGTTACACTGTGAACATTTATTTGCTAAAGGAAAGCTTTTCATTACATTCAAAGTTATTTTATTTATTTGCTTTTCCTCCTAAAAAAGCATTCCAATTTTGCTTATATCATGCTCTTTTGTCCAGGCTTTTTCTTTTTACATCACAGTTCCTACATTGCTTAAAATTGAAGAAGAAAGAAAGAAGGAAAAATGGCACCTACTTACTTTCGTATCCCTATTAAACACAAAAATAACTGGAAAATCTTTACTTTATAACATGAAGTATATGTCAGCCTTTATAAAAATACTGTTAACAAAAACAGTTTCACTTACAGTAATCTCTTTCCTTCCTGTTGCCCTCTCCTTAATGTTTTTTTCAAACATTAATAGAGTCCCGCACAAGTCTTAAAGTCAGAAATGTCCAACATTTCTGGGTTTTCTTGTTCTGCTATATTCCAGAAATTTGATGGATGCTTTGCAATCCCTCATTTATTCATTAAGTTCCGAGTTACAATTTTTCATCCTGTTAATCTCAATCTCCCAACTTCAAAACTTTCCCAACATACTCTTCTAGTGAACTCCTTTGCTTTTTTCTCTCTCAAGCATTTTCCTTTGAAAAAAAAGCAAACGGTTTCACTGGCATAGTCCATGAGTTTTTTTATCAGAAGAATAAGAAGCCGAATCCCCTTCTGTTTGACATCTCACTTTTTGTTGGACAGACTTTCGTATTTCCACCTTACCATGCTCTGCATCAAAAAATGAATGACCCTCCAGGAAACAATAGTCTGAAGAAATCTGGATGCAGCAGCTATGTCACACCTGCTCAACATTTCCTGACTGTTGGAATGAATTTACTCACCTTCTTCCTGATATACAGTGAGTAACCCTGTACAGTCTCTACCTTTTACTACTTTGTCCTTCTGCCACAGGTTTGTCAGAATCAACTCTTTCTGTCGATAGGATTGCATCTTTACTATAAGAGGTCTTGGCTGCTTTCTCATAGCCAGGTTTGGAGCATACACATGATGTGCCTTTTCAATTAACAACTCCTGCTGTGGAATACCAGTCCAGTTGCTTATTACTGCTTTCCTTTCAACTTCTCTGGAGCAGCAGAAAATCTCAGGTTTTCCCTATGTGCTCTGTCCTCTAATTCTACCATTTTTGGAAACATCTCTTCTTGAGCAGTCTCATACTCAGCCAGTCTTTTCTTTTCTTTTTTTGCAATTGTATTAGCTCATCTGAATAACTCTTATTTGAGCTGATATACACCTTCAGTGTTTCATTTATTTTAGTCATTTCTGATCACATTTGACATTTTTCCTGTAGATTACTGGAAGTCCTGTCTTGCAACACAGCTGGGTTTTGAACTGTTTTTTGCTGAACAGCTGCAAGATTCTTCCCAGCCAGTGTTTTCTCCTTGCTCTTTGTGATTGGTTTTATTTCACTTCTCTAAATATTTTCTTTGTGGGCATCTAGGTAGTGCACTTACTAGCCAGTAACTGAAATTTATCTCAAAAGACAAATTCACTGTCTCTCTCTCTCTCTTTTTTGAGTTTCTGTTTTCACAGTGGTACACCCAAAATTAAGCTGTTACTCAGTGTGCAGCCATCTTAGAGGTCATCCACATCACTTGGGGCTGATGACTTTTGGAAACCAGAACAAGAAGAGAATAATGTCATAAGCAGGTCCTCTCCTCTTTTTATGAGATATATTTTGACCAATGTCAGGAGCAGAGGAGAAGCTTAGTTTGCAGTGACATCTACAAAAACTATGAAGACATACCAAATGGGCAAACATTGACTTTCAGCATTTTCCTCATAGATAAGGAGTTACAGTGCAGCATGGTACTCTACAATTATTTATCTTCTCTTCAAAATCAATAACGCTTCTCACCAAAATGCACCAGGTACTTGTGCACACAAGCTGAAATGTGATCATCATTATTGGCAAGGACAAGAAAGTCTCAATTTCTGTATGGGAAATCATAAATTTACCTCCAGTTTAGCCTCCATGTCCCTCATGGACAGAAGCAGCCAAAAAAAAATAGTATTATCCTAACACCCCCTCTTACAAATGTCTTGGTTACCTCCCTACTAACATGCTCCCCTCATATAGACAGCCATGATATTCAGACCAAAATAGTTTGGGGTGCATGGCTTGGCTTGTTAAGGACCCTACTATGAACCTATGCATATTATTAACATTCTATAAGGTAGTTTTATCACACAGAATTGCACACATTTAGCCTTTTCACTAGAACTTTTAAAGGAAGCCATAATTTCTTTCCATTTTTTCATGCACTGATGATTACCTGCAAGTTAACATGTTAAGATTTTACAATAAGCTGCCTTTCAAGAAGCTTAATTGGTATAATCCCATAATGATATATTTTCTGCTTACAGAATATATAGTGCCATAATCCTGGCATGCAATGTGTAATCGCACTTTTCCTTTTGCTTCATTTATTTTTAGTCTTAGGCTCCCCAACATAGTCCTAATTCTCAAAGTAATTAATTCCAAACACAGGCTTTCAAACAAAACTGGATGATCTGCATGTCACACCACCTTATAAACCACGCTGAAGTCACATTTAAGTAACCTATAATAAATGGAGTATAATGACAGTTCATGAAGCCTTTTTGAATGGTTCACATTTTTCAGTAATGGTATTTTTCTAGTAAGGAATCAATACACCTTTTCAAATTTTTTCAGGTGGCTTCTTCATCAGGAACAAAACAGAGTACTGTATTCAAATGGTTTAGACCAGTGAGGTAAAAAAATGGCTCCATGACCTCCGTGGAGTGACTGGAGAAGTGACTGGACATGCATACCCTTTTACAATCACAGGGTCTACAGAATATGGTTTCCTAACATTATTAGATAACCATTTAAACTTTAACCAGTGTGTATTAGCCACTGTCTGTACACATTTAATGATGGTATCTTTTATCATATGAAAATTTATTTTGTAATTATCCGAGTTTGAACTTCCGCTGAGTGACCTCCCTAACCTCTTATATCAGAGGCACATGGGATATATGCAAATGACCCTTATGAACATCAGGTGTTTCAGCTAATTGGAGATTCAGTCTAGTGTAAAGGAAGTGCCGCACTCCTGAATGTTGTTTGAATGAGACACAAAACCAAGTCCCCATCTGCTTCAGTTACTGATAACTCATGATGTAAAAGATCTCAAGGCACCTATCAAAAAGAGTTAAGAAAAGCACTCCAATGCCCTGGTCACATCTTCCCTGTTAGTTTAAATACAACCTCGGTTTTCCCCTGTAAAGGGGTCATTAACCTAAAGGGACTAACCTGGTCAACAAAAGACAAAAAAAAATAAATAAAATAATTAACAGCAAGCAAACAAAGGACATTGTAATAACAAGGGGCAAAGAGTCAGAACGTTACTTACAGCTGTTCCTTGGTGATACTAATCTTCATTCCTCTGTATTCTGGTATGAAGGGTGGGAGGTTGGCATAATGGTTAATGTGTTTACCTTACAGGTACAGGGTTTGATTCTCACATGGGGTACTTGGCTAGGCTTAAAATGGCCTAGAGGAGCTGTTAGCCTAGTACTAATCTATGAACCTATAAGTTTATCAAATCAGCAAGTTCAAACGTAGCATTGTCTGTGTCAGTATGCACTTCAGAAAATTTGGACTTGGACTCTATCAAGCCTGAACTTCATTTAACCATTACTATGGCAAAAATCATCTCTTCTCCCACTTTCTTTTTCTATTTCAGATCTGCATTTGGAAGAGAGGGGGTCCTACTCACCATATCACTCAAATGCTATAATCTAGGTATGGTGGTATTATTTTATCCCTCAGATATAGCCTTGCTTTCTCCAAGATTTTCTCATTTTCATCATAAAGTGAGCTATGTTTAAGGCAACATGCATCACTAAATAACTAAATCAAAGCTATACAAATATTCTTCTTCACTAATTACATATGGTCTAGAAAGTGAAAATCTGTTTGGAAAAAGAAAAGTATTTTTTAAATTTTTTCGGGCCATTTGCTACGATTTCTGAAGCAAATTTTATTATACTGACTACTATGCTATGCATTGACAAACTGCATTATAAAATCTGCTAAATAGATTGCATTAAATTCCTTACATTGGAGCTTTTCTCCCCAGGCCTCTGCTGAAGATGGGCACCTGTACACAGTCAGACCTTCACTGTAAATGAATGTCAATAAATAAATAAAATAAAATTCTATGATTTGTAATGCTCAGAGTTTAAGAGGTATGCTTTAAGTCAAGCTAGAAAACTAACAACTCATAATAGCCTCGACATTCAGCCATAACAGGACTTCGCCTTAAACCCTTTCCAATATTTGTAGATTTATTTCCCTTCCTCCAAGTGATCATCACTGTTTAAATCTGACCCAGACAAATTTACTTCATGCTGAAGTAAAACCCATATTGTCCATGAAATCCAACAAAACTCCTTCTTACCTCTTGTGGACTGCCTCACAATCAGGATGTCCAACTACAGTCTCGGATCAATTCCTGACTCCAGTCAGACAATACAGACCCCCCAGAAAAACTTCACTCTACTATGTACAGCTTCTTTGTACTAGCCCCCCCCCCATTCCCGAGGATCCTTAATACCTCCTTCCCTCAATGAAAAATTCAACAGTGCAAGTCATTCAGATTAGAATTCGAATACATTCTGTTTTAAGAAAAAAGATGCCAGTGCTTTCCCAAAAAATAAGGAGATGGATTTGGTAATAATGTTAACCTCCATCCCATATCATGCGGGCAGCACAATGTCACCTCACAGCAAGAGGTTCTCCAGTTCGATTCTTGGCTAGGGTGCATTCTGTGCGGAGTTTGCATGGGTTTCTTCCGGGTATTCCGGTTTCCTCCCACATTCTATAGACACGCTTCTGGAGCATTTCTCCCTGGGCTTCTGCTGAAAACTGGATCTGTGGAACCTAGTCGGACTTTCCCGGTCAACAAATGTTAAATAAAAAAAAAATAAAATAAAATAAATATCAGCTCTTTTCCTCCTGCAATAAACAACAGTGCAGATCCCAATCATGCTCACTCTTCATTCCCCATTTCTATTCCTCTACATATCTGAATATAGAAGCATGCATGCCCAAACCCTGTCCTTATATGCAGATATTTGTATAGTTAAGTAATTTTTTAATAGCACCTAGGAAAATTGCTAAATATTTATTTGTGACATTTCTCAGTGTTTTTTCTGTAAATGTATTAACTGTACAGTAAATTGGTAATTTGTGGAAATATTTTTGAAAAATCTCAATGATTTTATCTTATTGAACTTTCACATAAAACTTTGTAAAACATTGTAAATCCGACAGATTGATTACTACATCGATGGTAGCCCACAGAACACTTAAGGCCTTATAAGAGATCTGGGGACACAGGTTGACAGCAACCTCTCCTTCAACCACCACACTGGCACTGCGGTCAGAAAGTCCTTTTATGTGGCACATCGCATTACCAAGGGTTTTGCATCCAGGAAGAAAGAGGTCATCATTTCTCTCTACTCTTCCCTCATTAGACCAGTCATAGAGTATAATGCCCCATTTGGTATGTACCTCACTAGACACCTGCAACAGTTTGACACCACAGACGTGCCTCACGAAGAGGATCCTAGCCCTTACACACATGCTACATGGACAGACTCAGAATAAACTCCAGCTATTCTCAGTCTCATATAGTCTACTAAGAAGCGATCTCTGCTCAACTTACAAAGCTATATCTGACCCAGCTCTGTTAGAAATGCTACATCTAAAGAAATCCCAATCCCTCCACACCACACAGAGTCTCAGCCTCATCACCACAATCAACAGAACATGCTGGAGGGACAGGTTCATAACCCAGAGACTGCCCATGCTCTGGAAGAGACTTCCCATACATGTCAAGCAGAGCACCTCACTAGCCCTCTTCAAGCAAAATTTTGAGTGGATGGGTTAATAGAAAGTTCACCTCTGGGATCACTCCAGTGGCTCTATTTGATAGAAGCACTGGGAACTAATGACAGGTGGCACAATGCCAAGGCTCGTCTATGGGCTAGGCTTGTAAAGGTCCCAGGGCCATTAGCCTTGTACACACCTATGAACCTATGTTCGATATGTTTAAAATATTTCTTTTTTTTTTCCCCGTTTCGTAACTTCCAGGCAGAATCTGAAAAAAGGTCCATTGAAATCAATGATTTTTTTTTTACTCCGTTTGTTTCTACTGCACTATATGACAGTGAAAACAGTAACTTTATCAAGCATGTTTGTGGACTTTATCAAGCATGCCTTTTCATTGCAAAGTTTCCAAATACACAATAATTTTGGCACCTTTGTATATGTCTAAATGTTATAGTCATCTTATTGTCATGAAATTGTAAACTATGCCTCTAAGATGTGGCTTAAAAAATAGCTCACTTGTAATCCATCCAGCTCCTCAGTTAAACGTAACTAAAAATATATCATTATGTACTACACTCATCTCTAGATTCTTAGTCATTCCTTCTATTCCTTACAGAAATGGGATAAACCATTCATTACTATTCCTCTTAGTGAAGTCAGACTGATGTGCCATTTCTTTTCTGTCTCACTATTTCTCTGAATTTCATAAGTATGACCTGCACTACACTCATCCACACTGCATGTGCCATAGTACTCACTTCATGATATTTAAAAAAATAGCTGCTCCCTGCTCCTTGTAGTACATTACATGCTGCTATATGGATACGGTGCCTTGTTACATAAATTTGTTTTACTATTTCTCTTGAAAGCTTCTTTTTCATTCAGCATGTGTTTTGATCTTGTTACTTCCAACAAACTGTCAAAGATCAACTATAGAATCTTCACTTAATGCTACACTGGGAATAAGACAAGGTCCAGGTATACAACAGATATTTCTATGGCAACGGGTTGCAAAATTTAGCAGAGATGGAAGATGAAGACTGAAAACAGAAAAATATCACTTCAGGGGAGATGAAAAATGAATGGTGGTGAGAAGGTGCACCTCAGCCAAACCATATAAATAACATGGCAAGCAAAACTGAGGTAAAGTATAATAATTTCTGCATAACAAAAGGACAAACCTGTGACTGTATACAGGAACAATTTACACAGGCACAGCAAAAGATGGAGATTTATTGCATAACAATGGAGCTGGTCACAATGCATGCAAACATTAAGGCTTTACATACTGTAAGGCCCTAAGTAGTGTATATTACATAATCACAAGAGAGTGGAATACATTTAAATATCTGTCTAGATTAAAAATATTAATAATTTGGATGCTACTGTAGAATAAGGGTCACCACCAACACAGCAACAAAAGTTGAAAAGTGAACTACACAGGCAGCAAAGTCTATGTCTGCTACAAACTAAGAAAATATTCTCCAAGATACCGAGATACAGGTTAAGCATGGTACTAAAACACACATAAAGGAAGTCATTTCCCCAGAGAATAAAACCATACACATTCCCAGGTGGCAGTGGGAGACTTATTGCACTTGCTTCAAGCATCAGTGACTCTTACTTTAGTGTTGATTTTAAATTTAAAAAAAAGGTGGGTGAGGGATACATCACTAGTGACCCTGGCATACTTAAATGCACTAACAGCAAGTTAATGATACTGAACACTACATTTATGTTAAGATATCAGGAAAGACTAGCACCCTTGACACATTAGATGTGCAATAATATGAGTAGCTGAAGTAACCCTTCTACCACACTCACTATAGTACCACAAGGCACCACCCTTCCCCACTACTCTTCTCCCTTTTTATAAGGGAACTGCTAGCTCACTTTACTCAAACACCTACTATCCAATATGTTGATGACATGGTTATCTATAGATTCCAACCCTTCATGCAAGACTATTAGAAGAAAAACAGAAAAAGAAAGGAAAACAAAGCCATGATCCATGGCAAAAAAAAAAAAAAAAAACAAAAATGATCACCATTCCTCATAAGTGGACCATAATACATAAAGGAAAAAAATAACACCTTACCTCACTTTAAATATACAGACATCTGGTTAGACCAATCTTTAAATTTAAAACAACATATTAAACACCTCCAAGGCAAAAAATTAACTTACTCCTATTCTGGGCAAAAATATTACCACTTTCTCTCTCCAGAAGGCAGAAACGTCATAGGCAAGAAGTCCTAGTTGCTTGCCTTGAATATGGTTCACATCGCTCAACTGTATAGATTTTCACAGAAAGTCCTGATTTTTGCCTCATATTTTTGTCTTGTTACTCATAAAATTGCAGTTTTCTTGCAAATCATTGCCAAATCTTTGAGGACTTGAAGTCAGAAAATAATGTCAGACATTTGAGATTGAGACTTCACACCCGTCAGAAAATTCATGTTAATGTAAAACCTGTTAAATCTATCAAATTTCTAAGTGTGTAAGAGCAAAGTTTAAAAAATGTCCCCATTTTTGGGCTGTTCCCTATTCTTTATGGCTTTGCCCAGATGTCTTGCTCTAACAGGTTGAGACCTATAATGGACTTCTCATTACTGAAAACACATCAAAGGAAAAACATTTCCTGACTAGAAACCACAGCTAACCATGTATGCAGATTCATAACCTTAGCACCCCAAGACAATTCCATTGCTCAGTACCTACCAAACCAAATGGCTCACAATTAAACAAACATTTACACTTCTACTTCTCTCGCATACAAAAAGACACAGAATAAGAAAATTTCATAGCTCCACAAATTTCCACTCTAACAAACACAGCTTCTCCATAATGGCACCCAAAACTTGGGAAGCAATTCCAGAAGATCTCAAAAACAAATCCCTACCCTAAATTCAAAAGGAGCTATTACACCACCCAAGGCATAACCCAATAACTATGTCATGCTCTCCCACCTCAGGCCATCCAAACATTAACCTCCTTAGACATCTTCCTGTAGCACGCTACACAAGTGCAGTCTTCAAGAAACCCTCTGCTTCACCCCCACCCTCACCCCTTCTCTCAAGCCACACTAACCACCCCGCTCCCCATTTTCTTCTTTCAGCTTGTTTACTATCCTCTTACACCTTCCTCTTTATGCCATAGCAGCTTAGTTAACCTAGCATTACACCCAACTAAAAGAAAGATAAACATGCAAGGTTTTAAATACTGTACATATTGTATACACCATTTCACTCTGCAAACGTGCTCTGCTTACCTGTGGATCTTACTACTACTTCTTTGTTTGTACTACTCAAACTTACTGTTATCATTTCACATTTGGCATTTACCTCATTCTCTGGGACTGAGCCTGAAAAACAATCTATAGCACAAAACTTGGGAGGTTGTCTATTCATCAGGGAGGCAAAGAGCTTTACCTAAGGTGTACCCCCATCCATGGACCATGTCCAAAAACACATCCCTGTGTGGGACCAAGTCATGGATCTGCTCAATGTGTTGGCCACAACATTTAGAGTTGAGGGAATGTAAACCAGCTGGAAGGTGAGCCATCCCAGGCTTGGAGATCCAGTCTGCACAGATGATAAGACTTTGTCCCTCCCTGCTTGTTGACATACCAGAGGACTGTGGTATTGTCTGTAAACCATTTTAAGGCACCTGGGAGAAGAAAGTGAAAATCAGGGATCTCATCATCTTTATGCTGATGTGCTCCTTCTTCTGAGAGGGAGACCACACATCTCTCGACTCTGCATAAGGCCAGGGCTGCTCCTCATCCCAGGTCTGAAATATCTGTGTATAGCTCCTGAGTGGGAAGAGGGGCTGCAAGGGTATGCCTGGATTCCTTGAAACCTGCTGAATCAACCAGTGTAGCTCCTTTTACAGGCAGGGTAGAAGGTGAATAGCAAACTCCAGTGGATGAGAGTGTTGTACCCAAACTGTTCTCAGGAACTACTGGAATTTCCTCAAGTGTAACTTGGCTAGTGGTAGCATGGGAATAGTCAATGCCATGAACCTCAAGAGGTGAAGAAACTTCCTGGCAGTCAGGGATTACAGGGGCAAGATGGTCTGGTAGTAGGATGTGAGGGACAGAACCTTTTCTGGTGGTAAGGAAGAAGACAGCATCATGTCTGGATCTTGCAACCTAGGAAAATGTGGGCTTGAGAAGGAACCAGGGTAGATGTTTGGTATGATAGTGAATTCTAGATATTCCAGTAGTGACACAGTGAAGAGAAGATTCTCCTGAAGGGTGTCTGGAGTCCGAGTCTGGAGAAGATCATCCATGTAAGGGAAAATTTGAATACCCTGTAGCCTGCAGAAGGCTATGACAGGAGCTAAGCATTTTGTGAAGACCCTTGGGACCACAGACAATCCAAAAGGTGAGGAAGAGAATTGAAAATGTGAGGATGCAATAGCAAAGCAAAGATACTTCCTAAACAGAGGAACAATGGGAATATGAAGACAAGCATCCTTGATGTTCAAGGACAACATAAAGGCCTGAGGAAGGGTGAGGTGAAGAAGAGTCGGCAAAGATAACATATGGAAAAGTGGGAACCTTCAGGAAAGTAATTAGATGGGATAAGTCTAGAATGGATCTCCAAGGACCATCCTTCCTGGGGATCAGGAACATCCTGGAGTAGAACCCTTTTCCTACTTGGGAGGGCTGCACCTCCTGAATAGTGCCTTGAGAAAGGAGAGTGGAAATGACTTGGGGAAAGAGTTTCAGCTGTTCCTTTGGAGGTTGTGGAATACCCTAGAAGGAAGGAGGAGTTTTCCACACCATGACATATTACAAGCAGAGAGACAGATAGGGAATGGTGAAGGGAGAGAGGAGTTAGGGTGCAAGGAGGCAGGTAGTCACAGACTACCTGGCTTCATCTGAAAGGGCTGCGTCTGAGCAGCAGGAGATGAAGTGGAACATTTGGAGGAAAATTGTTTCCTAGAAACTCTTTTGCCCTTTGAAGACAGTGGCCTGAAACTTCCTTACAAATGGTCTTAGTAAGGTAGTTCCTCTGAAATCCTGGGACCGGGGACACAAAAATGTACTTCAGGTCTTACAGCTCTTTGCCATTTTCCTGTAATGGCTTAGAGTTCTGTAGCAGAGGAACCAAATAATGCCTTGTTGAAATGTCATCCATAATTTTTGCCTTAATGTCATTAGGCAAAGGTTGAAGTCTGAGCCAGGAGTATTCTCCTGAGGACGGACCCTAATGCAGCCTCTCTGGCTGATGCCTCCACTGCATCATAGCTACACTTTACAGAATGCCGTGTAACTTGAGCAGAGGAGTTAAGGATGGAGGATTGCTTTGCCTTAGTAGGAGTGTCTGGGAGCTCTGAACGTAGCTTACCAGCATCCAAGAGAAGGGCCAAAGAGTCATACGAGTCTGGTAATTTATGGCCCTGAATGACAGAATTGCTGATGTATAAACTTTCTTCCCCAGTCTCTCCATAATGTTTACTCTCCTCGTCTGAAGGGAGCAAGGAAGTATCTTGGAAGCCTTGTCAGCAGACACTGAAATGGTTGCAGGGTCTGCAGAGGGACATTTAAACTGAAATTTGAAATCATCTGACACTTTACAAAACTTGTCTGGCAGGAGGTTGACAGTCACGGCACTTAGAGGTTGCAGAGAATGCATCCAGGAAGGCTGGCAGAACAGGGGGGATGGCAGACAGGGAGGGAGAGTTCATCTGCAGCAGGTCATAATACCTTTTTTGTACGTCTTACACCTGAGAACAATCCCATTCAAAGAACTCCCTCATTTTTGCAATGGTTTCTACAAAGGGAATATCCTCTCCAGGGGAATCTATTCCAATTTATTCTTCTTCTGGGGAAGCATATCCCAAAGGAGATGAAATATGGGCAGAATAAGACAAAGATTCATCCCCAGAAGAATCCTCTTCATCTGATGAAAGATTCTCAGAAATCCTTTTTGTGGCATAGAGAGGAAGGGAAGGAGAAGGGAGGGAGAGAGCTAACCTTTGTCTTAGGACAATAAAGACATTGAACAGTCCTTGGAAAAAAGCTTGCCGATCTGCTGGCTGTTCCTGTGGGGCAGGAGACGCATGCTTAGTTTTCAGTTTTTTCTTTTGAGGAACATCCATGCAGTGGAAGGATGATGAGACTGATGTCAGCCTACACTCAACAATATTAGAAGGGATATTTTCTTGGATAATGATATGTGGAATGCCATGCATGCCTTCAGTTACAATGAGCTAAGGTACCCCTCTAACATCTAAAAACAGATGCCTATGTATCCCCTGAGGATGTGCTAGTAGGATCCTTCACTGCCTCTTCACTGATACTTGTGGAAGGAGTTCCTGCAGACTCTGAAATGGTCTCTGGGCCAACATCAGCCTTAGAAAAGATGTCTGGAATTGGAGGAGCAGTAGGTAAGTCAGGCCTTGATTTCTTGGTCTTCTTAGCTAGTGACTCACCTGAAGTGCCAGACGCATCTTCCATATTGCGAGCAAGACATTTAAGGTACTGGTTTTCTGGATACAAATTCAGAGGGTTTACAGTCAAAAGGTCAACACTGACATGCACGACAGCCTCCTCCCCTAGGAGCGAAAGTCGGAATGTCGACGTCCATGTGTACATCCATTTAAAAGGATGTACACAGGGAGGGACTCACAGCATGGATGTAAATGGGGGATTTACAAAAGTATGATTGACAGAAATTGTCGACTATGTTGCGTCGACCATACAACCTAATTAATATGTATGAGTCTATTAATAGTCTCAAAAATCACTGTTTGTGTAAGTGATTTTCGTGTTTTTGATAGTAAACCAATTCAGAGAAGCTAAACAGCTTTGCAGGGTCTTGGCGACAAAGGCCTTGCAAAATAGAACAACTAGTATGGTCGTGGTTAGGGCCAAGGCAAAAAAGAGACCAAGGTCATGAGAGTCATTATGTGGAATTTGCCTTCTACACTGACACTTGCCCTGCCAAGCTGACATGTAACCTCAAAGAAACATAGTAGGAAGAAAGCAATAAGGAAAAAACCCCAAGGAGGCACTTATCTGAGCAGGATCCGCAACTTGTCTGACAAGCGACAACCAGAGAAGATAATCTGACTGGTGGCAGAAAAGGTCCGAGGACTGGTATGTGCTGACGTCAGGTATAAAGCTGACATTTTATGACAGACGTAGGACCAGTGCTGTGTGTGACATCGCATGTACCCTACAGCAATGTTATACTTTTGTATACTGGACGGACGTATGAGTCAGCCAGCAGCAGACTCCCCACAATGTTATGAATACTGCAACATATGAACAGAAGGACAAACAGCATAACAGTTTTCTTTTTGTATATTGAAAAGTGCTATATTAATACAACACATGTAATGTTGTTCTTGAAACTGAACCTTGATGTCATGTGAGGACTCGAAGTTTGATATTCAGAAATGACTATAGCACTGCACTTTAAAGGATTTAAATGAAAAGCTAATGAAAAGTTTTGGTAGTAAACAGCACATGCTAGAATAACATGAAACCTGACAGATGGTAACCAAGTTAAAGTATGTCAAGGACACTCCCTGTGATGTAATTGATGTGACAGGGACCATGTGTGAACAGCACAAGGACATGTAAAATCTCACATAACACAAAGTCTAACCCCATTTCTAAACAGCTGAATATCAGAACAGTGACAGATTACAAAAGTTTGTAAACTCAAGGTTGATGGATGAACAGGTTTAAAGCCAAAGAATAGATGATAGAATTAATGTCTACAAGGGTGGTACACTTCAGCACGGGCCTCTCACCACCAGAGGAAACACTCCCCTCACAGATCTCCCTTCACAGATTTAGGTTTCTGGGTGATGACATTTTAACTGAAAATAAATACTAATAAAGCACCATTGGTTATGCATTGTGTTGTACTTCCCCTTTAGAGTATATTCTTCTTCTTCTGGCTTTTCCCGGTTAGGGGTCACCACAGTGGATCACCTGTCCGCTCATGATTGGCAGTGGAGTTTTACAGTGTTGAGTTGCCAGCCCAGCACCCAACCTTCCACAGAAGGCACACACACACACGCACACAGACACACACACTCACACCTAGGGCCAATTTAGTGTCCAATCCACCTACAGCATGTCTTTGGGATGTGGGAGGAAACCGGAGTACCCGGAGGAAACCCACGCGACCACAGGAAGGACATGCAGACTCCACACAGAAGGCACCCTGGCCAAGGATTGAACCAGGGAACCTCTTGCTGTGAGGCGACAACAATAACAGCTGCACCACCGTGGCCGCCAAGTACTTGTGTTCCTGGTTATAGATATACAACAAGAAAACAGCATTGTTTATCTATTTGCATATATGCATTGTGTGTGTGTGTGTGTCTGTGTCTGTGTCTGTGTCTGTGTCTGTGTGTGTGTGTGTGTGTGTGTGTGTGTGTGTGTGTGTGTGTGTGTGTATATATGTATGTTTTTGGGTGCACCTCTGTTTACTTGCTTTGCAAGAGCTACAAAGGTATCAACACTCTCTCTAGCTCTAGTATTTATTAAGGGCAGCAAAGAAGAAATTAAAAATGAACCTGGTGCCTGGAACTTTGACCGCAGTCATCATACCACTCAAGGGCGACATTTAGCCAAAGTTGGATTGCTGTAGGACACATTGGAGAACTCTGTTTACTGTTGTGTGTAATTTATACACCACCATTTTGGCCAACAGCAACAAGAGGTGAGCTACTCAAAAAGAAAGATTTTCTTTGTGGGCACATGCTTGCTATTGGGTACAGGGATAACCAGTCCTCTGTATTTCTGGACTGCCCCAGAAGTTCGCTAATTACAGGTTCTAACTTATGACATATAAGCTTGGGTGACAGCTTGCCAAAACTGGAATACAGTAAATCTTTACAATAAGTAGACAGCAAAACAGCAAGCTATCTTCAGTTGTCATCTTGAGTTCCTGTTTCATGTTCTTGGTGGGCACAGAGTTGAAGACATCTCTTGTGTGGAATGCCCTCCCTCACATGCACTCCCATACCCACTCATCCCATTTAAGACCAGCTCCACTTCAGCTGATGATTATGTCACACAAAATGCATCAACACATACACCAAAAGCCCCACACTACCACTTGTGGGTTTTACTAATCTCTGATATAGCACTTGCTACAGTCAGCAGGCAGAACTAGTACAATTTGTGTATAAACTATCCCTTCCACCTCCTCCAAAGTAGGGGCAGATCATCTCATGATAAACTCTTATGAATGGTTTGAATCACTTTCATATCATTGATTAGTACAACAGCTCATGAGACTCCCATACCATTTTCACTGCATTGGCCTTTCGCTGCCACATAAAACCTCATGCACACCTTTGTGTCCCAATAATGCTTGTGTCAGAACTCAGAAATGGAGCATTTCTCAGCATGTAGAGCTCTCCTCTACTACTCAGCCTGAGACAAAAAAAAATTAAGTATAAGCTGGGTTCTTACAAAGTTAAATCAGATGAGGGATAGTGCATGGCTGTCTTCCTGACCTGGCAAATACGGATAGAGGAGAATGGAAGGACGTGCATGTTTAATTTTTCTCTTAATTAACTGGGTAGTTGGGCTGGTCCAAGAACCCTCATTAGCTACAATTCATGTCTCAGACATATGGTACAATTTATGTCAGTATACACATATAGTTGTGTCACGCCACAATTGTAGAGGTTCAAGTAGATCAGTGTTGCAGTACTGATTCTTGGGTCTTCCTGCCATGCAGAAGACCATGACTGGCCTGATTTCCAAACTCTGACCTCAACTTTGGGTTCCATAGCTGAGGAAGATAATACAAATCTGTTGGCACCAGCAACACAAACATTGGAAGCTGGAGCCAGCAGAGTGACCTCATACCCAACTGCGAATGTTGTGGAAAAAGTGAACAAAAGACGTGAATTCATGGCAGCCCCCCATAGGTTGCATCAGCGGGTTCAGACCTAGCAGTCAGCAGATCAGGGGGCTGCAAAGTTGCCTTTCCTAAGTTGGTTGACTTAGTAGTGTGAGCTGATGGGTCAGTGATATCCGCAGTCTTTTTCCATTGTATTTTTAGGAATGACACTGGTGGTCACCAGGGTTGCAAAGACACAGAGGGAATCAAAACCAAGGCTCTGTGTTAGTCTTTACTTAAAACTTACCACAATCAGGATGAATAGAGACTGCGCCAAGGCCCCAAACAGAACAGATGCAAAGAATGATTATCTTTATGCGGAATTTGGTTCCACCACTGCAAGCAATTACTAAGTTTTTTAAACATTAATTAGAAGAGGAAAATCCCCAGTGGGGTACTTATTTAACTGGTAGATTGTAGAAGCTAAGGAAAGAGCAATCTGACTAACAGACTGTGAGAGCATATTGTACACATGATCGAGTGCATCAGATTACACTGTCAGAAAGAACTGAAGATGGTGTCGACAGACACCATTCATATACCTCAATGTCCGAACATTGGTCTTTGGATTGTGTTGGCCAAGAATGAAGCAAAGACTCTGGAAATCAGGCTGGTCTTGGGCTTCAGCATGGCAGGAAGGCTCAAGAACCAGTAGTGCAACACTGACTACAAAGAACATCTTCAGTCTTCACTACATGAATTATATTAACTCATGTTTATGCTCTACAGTGCAAATATCACTCTTACAATTCAAGCAGACAGTTGTGGTATTAAAGTGATTAGCAGTAGTCACAATAACTTAACTACACACAAGAGTTCATAATTAGAGGCAAAATAACTCAGCTATTTTAGCATTAACTTTCTTAAAATAACACAATACATACTTCACAATGACTGAATTTACAAAGAATAGATTACAACTAATGTGAGATAAAGATAAATCATGTTCGCAATCACACAAACTATGTTAACAAAAGCAATCAGCTAATAGGTTTAGTGCCCTGTGCTCCACAGTATGAAATCTAGCTTTTGTTTCTATACAAATCTTTTTACTGGTTAAGCAAAACAAAGGAAACTTCTTGCCACAATGTGCTCTTTTAGACATTAGATGACATAGGGCCACTTGTGTCTTTAATCTAGTTAAGAAAGTCCCCTCCCCTCACACTACTGCACAGATGTTAAAACTGTCACTGCACTGAGAGACCCTTACAGAATCAATTCCTCTTAGACTACAAAAGAAAACCATGAACAAAGGCCAGCAATTTAGTTACTTTTCTGGCTGTAGCAGGATAACTTGTAAGTATAGTGTAAAAAAAGAGGTCTGAGCCTAACATAAATGAGGGTGATAAGAGATGGAAAAGAAGCAGTCCTTTTACAGAAGGTAAAGAAAATAAGAGTGACCCTCCCAAGTCCCATTATATGTCAATGGCATGGGAATTCATAGTTACCTCTTTAGGTCTGGCATGAGTCATACAAAGCATTATGGGAAATAGAAAGGGTTTAGGGAGAACAAGATCACGTTGATACACCAAGCCCTATTGCTAGTCATGTTGTGGAAAATAGGCTAAAATTACAAATAAAGCACTTAAAGTGATTTTGATGTGTTAAAATAGGTCAGGAAACAAAGGTAGAGTGAAGAAAACATTTTATTTTAGTTCTAGGGTGGAGATTTCCTTTATGTATGTTACTCTGAACCACTTAAGCACAATGAGGGAAGTAGCTTTCAGAACTGAAGGGGTTATGTGTGAAAATGTGGTCAAATGATCAATTGTACTTATACTGACAGCAGCAGACACAGAAAGGGTGGGATTCAGAATTGAACAATAGGGACAGCTGCAATTAACTAAATGGATTTGGGCCAATTTATCAGAGACAAAATCTACGGCAGGGAAGCCTACATCACATATCTTTGTGAAAACACTGCCAAATGCTTGAATAAGGATGGCAAACCAAGCAATGGGCACAGCATTACTTTGTATCTTATGTTGCTTATAATACTGCTGAATACTGGCCCCTCCTTTTTCCTACTGTTATACAATATTACCTTTTTATACCTCTGTATACCGCACCCTTGAAGTTGCATGTAGAAATGTTCCACTTACTCTATTTTCTCCTGTTAACTACATTAAATGTAAATGAATCTGTATCAACACAGAAACATTATCACCTTTTAGTTTACATATACATTATGGACCCAGTGGCCCTTTTTCGATTATGACCTGTTACCTTACCGTACAACTAAAAGGAACTATTAATGTTGGTCGGTAATGCTCCTACAGTGTTCCTTATGGAGAATAGTAAGCATTGCTCAGAAATTTACTACTACATGGTAGAAGAATACATTCTTTCTACGGATTTTAAACAGTCTTATGGTGGAAGACAAAAGTATTGTGACTCATTTAAGCATTTATGGTACTTATTTGGTGTTTTTTATTTTAATAAACATTGAGTGAAGCTAAAATTTGTCAAGTTGAAATTGTTTCTCCTTTCAAGTGCCTCTGCTTCATGGGATTTTATATACAGCTCAACTTGCTAAGCACACTATTATTGTCCTCTTGCTGCTAGATCTTCCATAGGCAAGGGAATTCTATTTGCTTGAATATGGCCTTCCTTAAATAGCATCTGCTTTAAACAAAAATAGCAAACAATGTAAAACTTTTCTATCAAAATATGTAATGTCATCATCCATTCTCAAAAATAGAAATATCACAGCTAAACAGTAAACAAACTTAAAACAGCTACCCCTTCAACAAAAGCTTAGCTTTTACTAGAGTCTCAATAGTTTTAAAAATATTGGAATTAGAAACCTCCCCCACAGCTGCTAAAAACTTACCACGAAAATCCCTCCTAAACCTTTAAAAACCAGACTCACTCAAGTTCAATTTTAAAAATTCCCAAAACAAAACTAAACTAAAGTGCAAAAATCAACAGCTTCAATATTTTAGGACCTAAACTCTGGGAATTACTAACGCAACATGTAAAAAGACCTAGCCTTTTGCATGAAACTTTGATCACAGGACAGCTGAAACCGTACCTTCTCAAAACATGTGCTTAGCTTCAGAGCACATTATGTAAATTCCTTGGCCTTCCTGCACTCTCCTCTTCATTCCAAATTCACTTCAGTTTTATGAAACAACACAGACATTATCTGCAACATAATTTTTACTATTACGGTATACATATGATGTGATGTCACTCTTGTCCTAATTCTCAGAGATGGAGATCTGATCTGATCTGATGCATTGGTTCAGTCTAGGCCTGTTTGCTAGCTAGAGGACTTTAACCAAACTCGTGGGTTCATATATTTCCCATGATGCACCTGGAAGACACCTCGCATCTCATTTGCCACACTGTATGGAGGACGTCAATCACCTCTGGGCTAAGTCTTTAATCTCTTTTTACCTTTGAAGTCAAATTCTCTCTATAACATTGCTTTCTAACTGTTTTTGAATCTTCTTAGGTAAGCTCCTATACTTGAGGTCCATTTCAGTTAGAGGGCATCTGGCTCGTTTAAATTGGATGGCTGTTTTCTCCTTCCCTTTTTAAATTTATGGGGCTTCCCTTAATCTTACTGCTGTGTTTTTTTGTGTAAAATAGTGTATTACCTGGTTTTAGCTAGAGTGCTTGTTCGTCTTGCTTTTAAGCCCAGGTAGTGTAGTGGTTAGAGTTGTAGCTTTACATGCAGGTGTTCACGGTTTGAGTCTCTAGATAGGCAACCTATTTTCAGTGAGGGCAGGAAAATAACTTTCTTGGGTGGCGAAAGTCAGGGAACTTTTTTGGCTAGGCTTATATAGGTCCCAGGGCCAATAGCCAAGTACCTACCTATGAACCCAAGTGTTCAGAATGCAACAAGAAAATGTCTTGAGTGACACTCATTTCATTTTCGTCTATTGTCTTGGACCTCTGCATCTCCAAGAAGATTGCTCTATATGCCATGCATTTAACCAAAGGGCATTGATACAGCGTAAAATCAAATTGATTTCAAAAGGTCTTCATCTATCACCCTTTGCAGAAGTCCTCTCTTCAGCAGACAAGCCAGTCAAGTCTCTGAAAAGGCCTTCTTGTGTCAAATCCTCGGAGCCGCCAAAGAAAGTACCTAGACTGTCAGCTCCAAAAGTAAACTCTGCTCCAACGACTTTAATCAGATCCAAGTCAGATCAGACAAGACCTTCCAAATTCTCAATATCTACATCATTAGAATCCGTGACCTCCAGACCACCTTCTACCATTTTAGCCAGATCTAGGTTTTCTAGTCTATCTTCTCGTTCTACCAGATATCTTTCAGGTGATGTGGATAGGGTGGTGCAGAGACTATTGAAGACACCTTGCTCAAGATTGTCCTCCAGGATTACTGTATGCCTTTCCTCCTATTCCCCTGATTTCCAAACTACTACAGAAGGCAAACTCATTGGAGACTACTATAATCCTTATTGTCCCTCATTGGCCTCAACAAATTTGGCTCCCCTTCCTACAGCCTCATCTTCTGGAGGATGTCTATATTACCCAATTGAATGTTTAGCTTAGCGAATACCTACACGTCAACCTGGCAATATCAAAAAATTGAAACAGCGAACGGACGATTTAATGTAGGGAATGAATGCCCTCATCTGCAAAAAAAAAAAAATAAATTAAACCAAAATGAAGCCAGGGTCTTCACCCCCCCCACACCCCCTAACTAAATATACCAACTCAAATATCGCAAAGGGGCAAAATCCACATAACAGCCAAGAGAATTTTTCCCCGTGTTAAATTTGCAATTCGCATTTTTTTTTTTGCTTTTACCAGATCGACGTTTAGGTTTTCGCTAACCTAAGGTAACAGGAACCCTTCTGGAGGAACCATGGATTCTGGATCCAACTCCAGTCCTGTTGACACATCCATCAGGAATGGTTCATCTCAACATTCAGAACCTCAAATTGACAGCTTAGATGCTCCAATTCCCTTAATTGCCAGGTTTCCTCTTTTGTCTTCTCCAGTGAAGAAAATTCTACTATCTTCTCACAAACCCTCCACATGAAGACTTTATATCAGTAAGTGGAAAAGATTTGCTATTTGGACTAAAAATAGTCAAATAAACGATTCTCTCTCAGAAATATTCCATGAAGGTAAAGCTGCTTCCACTATCAGAGTTTCCTTAGCTGCAATCTCTAATTTTCATATAGGCCTAAATGACTGTCCTATTTCATACAGGCTTTGCAAGGCATTTTTGAAGGGTGTACTGTTATTAAAGACTCCCTTAGAAGAACCCTACTCTTCCTTGGGACCTTAATCTTGTTCTTACTAACCTGCTCTGCACACCCTTTGAACCCTCAGCAACTTCAGATCTCAAGTTGTTGAAATGGAAGAACTTACTTCTAATAGCTATTACATCTGCCAGAAGGGTCTCAGATTTACAAGCTCTGTTAAACCCCCATACTTTATTTTCCATAACGATAGAGTGTCCTTATGGACAAATCCTACCTTTCTCTCCAAAGTCGTATAAGAATCAAATTTGAATCAATCTATCGAGCTGACGGTTTTCTTCCCTAACTTTCAAAACAAAGGAGAGTATACCTTGCATTTGCTTGATATACACAGACAACTGAAATTTTATTTACAGAGAACCTCTGATTTCAGGAAATCTGACCAACTATTTATATCATATTCAGATACCCGGAAAGGCCTTCCAGTTTCGAAGGTTACTCTGTAAAACTGGCTATTCCAATTGCATTTCCTTTGTGTACAGATCTGAAAACAAGCCCATACCATTCCCAATAAGAGCTCATACTACCAGATCAATAGCTACATTGGCAGCATTCCAAGCAAGAATGCCATTGGATTCTATTTGTGCTGCAGCCACATGAGCTAACCCGCATACCTTTTATCACTCATTGCAAAATAGATTTGACTTCCAGGAGTAGGGCGGATTTTGGTTCTATGGTTAGGAAGAATATTCTTCCATGAGCCACCCAGGAGTTAAACTGCTTGGGACATGGTCCCCATCTGTGAGAATTAGGACAAGATTGACATCACCACAAAGAATTTATGTACTCACCACAATGTTCCATGTGTTTTGCCCATCTCGTTCCTTATTCTCACATCCCTCCCTCCAAACCCCTTCTTTTATCTGGTAGAACAAGAAGATATTCTTTGCAGAACCTTATAACTGAAAGCCTTTTTCATGATGATATCTATATGCAAGGCCCATATAAGAAGGTAAATATACAAGAAATATAGACATGTACTTTGTAAGGGGGCAAGCAAGATCTGAGGTATTTTCCAGGTGCATCATGGGAAGAATATAGGAGCCCATTAGTTGGTTAAAGTCCTCCAGCTAGCAAACAGGCAGTGACTGATCCAATGCATCGGATCAGACCCCCATCTGTGAGAATAAGGGACGAGATGGACAAAGTACAGTTTTGTACCTACCATAAATGTAGATGTTTGAGTGCTCATACAGCTGCAGTCATCACAGTTGGGTTATCCTGCCATCAGGCGGGTCCTCAGTCGGCCGAATTCCAAAGTCTAGGTCCGGCGTCGGTTGTCGTCGCTTCCTCCCTGACATCAGTGTGGCAGGGGTATAAAAGAGGCAGCCGACGCCATTTTCTTCAGTTTTTCTTGCCCCAGATGTCAGGTGCCCCCAGAAAGGAAGGCAATACATGATGTTATGCAAACATACATAAGTAAATAAATCAAAACAGTAGTTGCAAGCAAATACACCATGAAGGAATACCCCAAATAGGTTGTATGTTAAAGGTGTTTGTCATAAGCCCTGTCCTAAGAGGGGATGGAGGGAGGGTAACCTGGACTGCAGCTGTATGAGCACTCGAACATCTACATTTATGGTAGGTAAAAAAACTGTACTATGTTCATCGTGCATACAGCTGCAGTCATCACACATGGGTAGAATCCCAAAGCTAAGTAAGGGTGGCTGGTACTAAGTGGAATTAGGAGGGGCTAGAATGCCCTGCAGGACTGCTGTGGCAAAGCCCGCTCTAGATTTTGAGTATAGTGGAAGGTGGTAGCGCTTGGTGAAAGTGTGCACTGAACTCCAAGTAGCTGCTTCCAAAATGTCCTTGGTAGGGACCCCCCTGAGGAAAGCTGCTGAGGTAGCTGTAGCTCTGCTGGAGTGGGATCTGATGTATGCAGGCACTGATTTTCCATGAAATGAATAACAAAAGCGTATGCAGTGGGCTATCCATTTTGAAATAGTCTGTTTGGAAATAGCCTTTCCTTGAGCACCTGTAGCATAGGACACAAAGAGCTGCTCATATTTCCTGAATGACTTTGTTCTGTCCAAGTAATAACGAAGTTGCCTGTGAATGTCCAAGGAGCGTAGTAGCCTATCCCCTTTGTTCTGTGGATTTGGATAAAAGGTAGGTAAATGAATAGTCTGATTCAAAGCCACACTGGATACTACCTTTGGCATGAAGGTAGGGTTAGTTCGTAAGGAAACCCTGTCCTGATGGAAAATTATGAATGGTTGCACAGCCATGAGGGCCTGTAGCTCTAAAACCCTGCGGGCTGAGGTAATAGCCAGAAGCAAGGCGGTTTTCCACGACAAGTATTGTAGCTCTGCTGAAGAAGCCGGCTCAAAAGGAGGCAGTGTCAGATTCTCCAATACGAAGTTGAGGTCCCAAGCTGGAGCTGGTGGTTTCCGTGGGGGTTTTATATTTTTTGCCCCTCTGAGGAACTGCCTTAATAGAGGATGTGAGAATAAAGGAGGATCCATATTGTATTGTGCTGAAATGGCTGAAGCGTGGATCTTGATGGAAGAGAAGGAAAGGCCACTGTTTAACATCTCAACTAGGTACTGTAAAATCTGAGGTATATTTATTACCCAAGGATTCTGGCCCTTTGCTTGATTCCAGGAACAAAATAGTTTCCATTTGGCAGAGTAGGTTTTTCTAGTAGAGGGTCTCCTGGCCTCCAAGATGACATCCTGTACCTCTTTGGAGAGGAGAGTCTGTTGGCAAATTAAGGTATTTTCCATGCAGCTAGATTTAGAGTTCTGAGCTGGCTGTGAAGGGTCTTGTAGTTGGGCTGGGACAACAGAAGAGGAACTTGAGGTAGGATCCATGGTGGTGAGTGTGACAGGCTCTTTAGGAGAGGATACCAGTGCTGTCGTGGCCAGTCTGGAGCAATGAGAATCATTTGTGGCCTCTCTGCTCTGGTTTTTAATAGGACTTTGGTCAGTAGAGGTAGAGGAGGGAAGGCATAGACTTGTCAATGCTGTCCAATTGAAAGAGAGTGCATCCATTTTCCAGGCCTGTGGATGATAGGTCCTTGAGCAGAATTTTTCTAACTGGTAATTTCTGTGGGTAGCAAATAGATCTATGTCTGGCTGTCCCCATGCTTGAATTATCTTTGAGAAGACTTGAGGATGCAACTTCCATTTGTGTGGGTCTGTCATAATTCTGCTTAAGTTGTCTGCCAGTGTGTTTTCCTTCCCTGGCAGGAATTGTGCCTGCAGTTGAACTTGTAATTCCAATGCTGTGTTCCACAGGGTCATAGCTTGCCTGCACAGTGGGTATGAATGCGTCCCTCCCTGTTTATGTACCACATGACTGTGGTGTTGTCTGTCCTTATTAATAGCTGGCCCGGATGCAGTAGGTCCTTGAAGGTCATAAGAGCATTTTGCACAGCTAGCATCTCCTTTTGGTTGATGTGTAGGTGCATCTGTTTTTGGGACCATTTTCCCTGGATGCACTGATCTGCCACGTGTGCTCCCCAGGCGTAGTCTGAGGCGTCTGTTGCGATGATTTGACTTGCTTGTGGTATACAGAAAGGGAGACCCGTGTTTCTTTGTCATGCCTCAGCCCACCACAAAAATTCCTTTTGAAGGCATGGAATGAGTGGTAAAATTGTTTCCAAGCTGTGGCTGTGTTGAGACCATAAGTTTTTTAGGTACCATTGTAGTTTCCTCATATGCAGCTTTGCAAATGGTATTAGTAGGATGCAAGATGCCATGAACCCCAGAGCCTGCAGGATTTTCCTTGCAGTTAGCCTGGTTAAAGTTGCCATTTTGTTGAAATATTGAGACAGTTGCCCTTGTT
Organism: Protopterus annectens; assembly: GCF_019279795.1. Taxonomy (NCBI): domain Eukaryota; kingdom Metazoa; phylum Chordata; order Ceratodontiformes; family Protopteridae; genus Protopterus; species Protopterus annectens. The sequence continues at coordinate 584,581,973 of NC_056733.1, read as the reverse complement.
TGTCTGGCGTGAGGTAAGCCATCTGGGCCATTGTATTTAAGCTGGCACCCAGGAAAATTATCTGTTGAGAGGGTATTAGTTTTGATTTCTTTTTGTTCACTGTGTACCCCAGGCAGTGTTTTATTACAAACACCAGATGCTGCAATAGAATGTCCTTGCTGTCCACTTGGATCAGGCAGTCGTCCAGATATGGGTAGATTTGTATTCCTCGTTGTCTGCAGAAAGCAATTACTGATGCCAGGCATTTCGTAAACACTCTGGGCGCAGTAGATAAGCCAAAGGGCAATGCAGAGAATTGATAATGGGTTAAACCTGCAAGAAATCTGAGGTATCTTCTGCAATCTTGTCTGATAGGGACATGCAGGTATGCCTCCTTGAGGTCCAACGTTACCAGCCAAGACTCCTTGCCCAGCATGGGAAGAAGCTGCTGTAATGTGAGCATCTTGAATTTTGGTACCTCTAGATATGTGTTTAGAATAGATAGGTCTAAGATGGGTCTCCAATCTTTGTCCTTCCTTGGTACCAGAAATAGTCTTGAATCAAAACCTTGACCTTGTTCTTTTGCAGGTACCTCTTGAATTGCTTTCATATCCATGAGAGTGGAAATTTGTTTTTGTGCCTCTGCCCATTGATTTTGTGGCAGGTTTGGCATGCCTCTCATTTTTGGAAGCGTGTGAAAGTGGAACCTGTAGCCTCTGTCTATAATATCCAGAATCCATTTCTCCTTTGTAACAATGTGCCAGTTTTTTTGAAAATAAGGCCAGTTTTCCGCCCAAAGGTGCTGCCATTATTGCTTTGTTTGGCAGGCATAGGGGAAAGTCATTGTGTCTGTTTTCTAAATGACTGTGATATATCTTCTCCACCTCTTGGGGCTGGTGCTTGCCACTGCCTAGCTCTGTAAGATCTTTCAGGTTGTCCTCTACCCCTTGGGCGTCTGTATCTACCCCTTTGGGGTCTGTCCGTGGCTGGAAAGGACCAGTTTTTTGAAGGCCAGTTTCTGCTGAAGTGTGGAGGCTGCACCTGCAAGAAATCTTTAACTGTTTGCATAGATTTCGCTTTTTCCTCCATTTTCTTTAGTACCTCCTCTGCTTTAACACTAAACAATACATCTTTTTGTAGTGGTGCATCTAATAACTTTGCTTTGACATGATCTGGTAAGGTTTGCTCTTTGAGCCAAGCATGTCTACGTATGACAGGCCCCGTGACAGCAGCTCTACATGAGGCCTCTAAAGCATCAAAACCACACTGTAAGGTATGTTTCCCCACTTGTTCTGCTCCATGCAACAAATCCTGCAACTCTTTCAAATCTGGTTGTTCTGTTTGTGTCATTTTGCTTTTCAGCTGAGATAGCAAGAACTGCTGGTACTTTAACATATGAAATTGACAGTTTAATGCCCTCATGGTTAAAGTGGCTGATGTATACACATTTTCCCCCCACCTTTCTAATGCTCTGGAATCTCTCTCTGAAGGTAAAGGGTTTTTAGCAGTAGAGGCCTTAACCCCCTTGGGACCCTGAGAAATAGTTTCTGGGTCAGCAGAAGGGCTTTTATAAAGGAACTGGTGAGAATCAGGAACCCGGTAATATCTGTCTGGTTTAACAGGGGCAGGAGGTAAAGAGTCTGGATTAAGACAGGCTTCTGTGTACACATCATCCAAAATATCTAAGACAGGAGGAATAGCCAGGGGCCTATGCTGGGGAAGCAGCAGAAATTCCCTGAGCCTTTTCTTGGAATCTGAGTAATCTTGGCCTTCCCAGTGGAAGTGCTCTTTCAATATATGAAGGGTTTCCCCAAAAGAGTAGTCCTCAGGGGGGGGAGACCGAGGGAATAGACTATTCAGCATCAGAGTCTTCAAAAGGGGAATAGGCATAATCCTGGTCCTCAGAAAGGTCTGAGGTAACAGAAGCCTGGTCTGAGGAAGGGAAGTCTTCCTCCAACCTGGGTCTTTTGTCTGAGGGGGGGTTGAGAACCCCTGATGAGTGTAATCAAATCCTCACCCATTTTAAGCATCTGTTTTTTTAGGCATGGGGCCTTGAGAGGGGGTCTGAGGACCCTGTTTTTTAATTTTCATTAGAGCTTTAGATTTAGAGAGTGATTTAATAGAGAAGGTGGTAGGCCTGAAAACGCCTTCAGAAATGGCAGGCCTCGCTAAATTTTCTGTTTCTCCGCCAAGAGTGGCGTCGGTATCTGCAGTGGGAATGGAGACCGAGGAAGCTGCGACCTCGGGTACTGAAGTCGCCGGTAAAATAGCATCATCGGTAGTCAGGGGCTGCGTAGGCACCTCGCTGAGAACCGGTAGTCGGCCTTGGCGTGATCTCAGTACTCGGTGCAGGCCTTGGATGTCTGTCCTTATCCTTGCGTTTTCTGCCTGAAACCCGCGTCGGTATAGCAGACGACATGATATAATTAAATTTTTTGCCAAAATAATGAAGGGCGAACTCCGCCCAGCGCTTAATAGTGTGCTTGTTAAACCTAGCACAAAAACGGCAGGCCGAGACGTCGTTGTCTGGCCCTAGGCAAGGTCTACAGTAAGAGTGAAAATCCTTATGCGGTATTTGCTTCCCACAAGAAATGCAATTATTAACTTTGTCTGACATCGGTCTGAGGCAAGAAAAGTTTCCCCAATGGGGTACTTAGCTTTAAAGAAAACTTCGGCTGAAATACTTTTCGTAAATCTCAGGAGCTGGCCGACCGGCACTTGCGAACTGCTTCTGCTTCGGGCACCGTGCAGCAAGAAAGACTGAAGAAAATGGCATTGGCTGCCTCTTTTATACCCCTGCCGCACTGACGTCAGGGAGGAAGCGACGACAACCGACGCTGGACCTAGACTTTGGAATTCGGCCGACCGAGGACCTGCCTGATGGCAGGATAACCCAAGTGTGATGACTGCAGCTGTATGCACGATGAACATCACACATGGAACATTATGGTGAGTACATAACTTCTTTTTTTATTAACGTCTTTGTGATAAACACATTTTTTTTCTTAAACTCTACTTTATTTAATCACAAATAAATATACAATGTTTTCTTATTTTGTATTCATCTTGTCTATGTACATTCCAAAACTGATGTACAACTTAAAAAGCAACAAAAATAAATTATGAAACTACGAGGAAAGACAAGAGACACTACTAAATTCTTGAAGGCATTAACTAAGGCTTTAGGCAGTAAATCATATTTTGCATAAAATCTTCAAACTCTTATTTCATTTTATTATTTTTTGTAAGTGGTTGTAGTTTTCATAACGACACTACAAAAGCTGCCTATTTACAGAGGAAAATAAATGTGTAGATTAAAAAGAGGGAAATGCGGAGAAGGATGCTATAACAGCAAATGATGGGATACCGCTCATCGCTAGTAACCTGGGCAAGCAGGAAATGTTTGTCATCATTGTTGCATTTTTGATATTAAGCCTGACAGTGTGCATCTTGAGATGCCTGCCTGACTAGAGCTCCTACTTCTCTGCTAACTTCCAAAGTTCCCCTTGGAAACCATCCACCTCTCCACTGTCTTTCTGGAAGAGTGACTAAAAGTTAGAAAAAAAAATAATAATAAATAGAAAATGTAATACATAGGTGAACAGAGTTTTTCCATCAATGAGTCAATACTACTAATTAGAATATGGTTATCTGAAAAACATATAGCTGTAGCACTATAAAAATAAATCTATTAAAAACAATAGCCAAGTCCATTCTTACCTGCATTCGCTTTAAGATCTTCAGGTGTAACCATAACAACAAATCTAATTGCCCTCTCATTTCTAAACATTTCATAAGACCACCTACGGATTGAACGCATACACTTGACGGCAGCGATTCCATTGTTGGCAATTAGAACCTAAAGCAGAAACAACCAGCACGTTAGACTGTAATTACTGAAGGTGAGGTATTACAACATTAGACTTTCAAAAGAAGCCCTCTGAGTAGATTAGCACATGAAGGATATTCTGTCTTTTTGCAAGTAATGATACAGCAAAGATCATGCCAGGACATTAGCTGCTTAAAATATTACACTTACTCTGCAATTGTACTTGTAGCATGAAGAAAATGCACTGTACTCACACTGGTATGGGTATTTCAATGCAGCTACAGCTAGAGGTTTAAGCTGTGCTACGGTTAACTGCAACAAAGAAAAACAGTTAATGTACTTCCTATGATTCTAGATCAGACTGACCAGATACATCCTTGTTGACTGGTAGGGTGTATGAATGCCAAGGCCTTAGTAACTCAGAAAAGGATACTTTCTCAGGCCACAAATTTCTTCTGGCTACTCATAATTCTTTGGTTTGCTCCCTTTTCTCTCCAGATCCCCGGTAGTCCATGCACGGCTGGAGCATACTGGTGAATTACCTTCCAAAAAACATGTAGGCCGCCATCCGAAGTGAGCAAGGAAGATGGAGGATCAGAATAACATTCAGGAAGAGTACAAGATTCCACATCTAGCATTATGGTAAGTAATGAACATGTATCTAAAGTCAGTACTGCATCCTCACTGACTGTCAGGACAAAGTCTCTGGGTTACTCCCCTGGGTAGCACCGGATGAGAACATACACCCAATAACCACAGACCTGATGGAAGTCCAACATCTAGAGAACACATCCAACTTACAGTATCTTGTGAAGGTACTGGAAGAAATCTATGCAGCTGCCACATTAACATTATCCACCAATACATTCCTCAAAAAGGACTGAGAGGCAGCCGCTGCCCTGGTCAAATGAGCTTTCAGCATGGAAGGCAAGGGCTTGCTACAATTTTCCTAACAGAACTTCATCTAGGTGACTGCCCAGCTACATTAAGTAACCTTTAATCACAACTTCTTGCTGGATGGTCCTCTCCAGTGTATTTGGCTGTGGACAGAAACTCGAAGCAGCTGATGCACATCCATATAATGCATCAAGTACTGTGTTACCATGTGGGGGGAAAGAAAACAGGAAGGTATGTCTCCACAGCTACCACAGACAAGAATGCTGGGTTGGGTGTACAATATCAAGTAGAGTGGACTGATGCACAGAATCTGTAATTCAGAAAATCTTCTGACAGATATAACTGCTACCAAAACTAATGTCTACCAAAAACAGACTTCAGTTTTGCCCTGACTATAAGTTCAAAAACATTTTTTATGACCAAGCAGAGACTGCAAACGGGGACAGAATGTTACAGGACAAAATGTGCCTTTTAAAAATGCCTTGTAGATATACAAGGAGGCAAGAGCCGTGCAGTTATTTTTTTATGAGGAAATTAAAATACGTTTGGCAGCTACATTAAAGGAGTAGTTCAAAACTACAATCAAAAACTGAGCTAGAAGGATAGTTCAGCATTTCTGAAACTCGAGCTTCAACTCTATCTGGCCAATGGAAATACAGGAAATCATGCCATTTGCTCTTGTACATGTTTCAAATGTTAGGAATCTGTGCAGATGTAGGAGATCTTTATAACCCTTTTAAGGGAAGGAAGAATTCATGCCCATATATGGAAGTGGACTAAATATATAGTTAGACAAAAGATGGCAAGTTCTGGTGAAGCTTGCCTGACAGGAGTGTCAGCAGAGTTTTGAAGGACTTCAGATGTAGTGTGGCTCTTCTAGAAAAAGTCAAAGCTCAGGAAACCAAATGTGCAAAGGCCAATAAGGAGCAAAGAGAATGACCTTGAATCTGCACTCTGTGGCTTTCTTAAGGAGTTTCAGAACAAGTGGAGGGGGGGGGGGGCATGAAGCAGACCATGAGTCAAGTCTGCAGAAGGGCATCATGGGACATTCACCTCGGGGAATGCATTTGGCATCAGCTGGGGGTGTAAAAATTCTCCATGCTACAGACTGAATGAGAAAACAGTCATGCAGAAGCAGTAAACACCGGCAAGTTTGCTCACAAAGGAATTTGTCTCACTTGGGGTGCAATTTTCAATCAGAAAGTGGTTCACAGATCTTATCAATTCCCCCTGCACTCATTATCTTCACATAGAAGACATGGGTGAATTTCCCCTTTCTTGATAAGTATGTTTCTGGTGTTTGTGGCTTCTCTGAGTGGAGTCCTGAAATGCCTGCAGAAGCAGGAGGACCATCCTTTGCTACAGGATACTGATATGGAGATTGGCCTCATTTTCAGATTGTACACCTGGGACTGTGCCTTCTATAAAGTATCCCCATCCATCCATATCTGTGGGGACATCCACTACAGTAGGAATTTGGAAGGGACAGCTCAGTGAGAGCTGAGGCCAGAGGTATTTAACCAGTAGCATAAATGGTGTTGCATGACCTACAGGCCCTAACCAGCTGATTCAAAGGAAGACACCACTGGACCCATGATGCTCATATAAAACCTGACAATAAGAATTATGTAAATTAATGCAGGTCTCGGACTTGAGCCTTGAGACAATCAAAGGCTCTAATCAACTGTTCTTAGATGAGGTCCTGCCCTGCTATCAGGAGAGAAGATATTGCCCACTGGGAGGAATGCTTTGCAAATCATGTATCCAATGACTGTGGAGCTCTATATGGGCTACATTTGGGAATCCTTTGTGCTTATCAGGATTCTCAGGAACTGGAAGAGACTCAAAAGGATTTTCTCAATGACACTACAGTGTACCTTGGAGCAGCCATGAACCAATAGTCTAGATTAGGAAAAAAACTTTCACTCCATGCAGCTGCTGGTTTTGCGACTACTTTGGGCATGCCTTTGGGTCTGTGATGAGTCCATATGGGAGCACCTGAAAATGGTAGCTATTGGCTCTCATCCACAAGTATAGAAGCCTCCTGATTTGTCTATACTTTTTATGTGACGATATCCATGTTGGGGGTTCAAAAAAGAACCTTAAGTGTCATTCTTGGGATAAACAGGCTAAGAGCATGCCCAAGGCCCTTAGTTTTGCTTGGCACTAACTAGAACCTGGAGTAAAAGCTGCATCCTTTCTGATCTAGTGGGAACTCTTAGATGACTGTCATTTGCAACAGGGATAATACCTCTCTTACAGTACAAATAATCCCCAAGGTTTATCTGAGGGTTAGTGCAGAAGATTAAGGCTGTGAGCTGTACTTTCTGTGGTACATAGTTTTATTCCCTCAGATCTCATTTGCCTACTGTGTAACCTTGAGGTTAGAGCACCTCTCCCCAATGGTGCAAACTGCCCTACTGAGGCCAAAGGTGTCGACCCCATGGACATGGGTGCTATTAAGGTTAACAGAGCCATCAATGTCAACACAGCTGAAAATTCCACCTCAGTGGAATCAGATCCTGTAGTACTCCCATTGTAAAGGAGCAATCCACTGGAAGACTTTGCATGACTGAAGAAGCATGTCACTTGGTTTACTTGTACTTGCTAACCATGGTAAAGCACAGACCCACATGGATCTTTTCAGGCTCAGCTCAGGAACACTGTCTAACTGACTTGCTCAGAGTCACAATGTAGTGCTTAGGGACAACTGGGAATTTGGCTAGGCTCATCAATGGTCTCCTGGATTGCAAGCCTAGTAACTACCTATAAATGAGGGTACCATGGTGGCTTACCTTTGTATTTGGGGTTGGCATAACGGTTAAGGTGTTTATCTCAGAGACACAAGGTACAGGGCTTGATTCTAGAGTTTGGAAATTTGGCTAAGCTTAAAATGGCCCACAAGGTCGGATAGCATAGTACTAACCTATGAACCTATTTATCCATCCATCCATCCGATCTAGCCTTTGTTGACTGAGGTAGTTCCACTAGGCTAGTAGCCTCTTTTTCATGGGAGATGAGAGGTGGTACTTCTACTAGGGAAAATGTGGCCAGGGCACTGGGGAATTTCCCCTAGTCTTTTTGTGTATGGAGACTCTTTTTGTGAGTGGGATTGCAATGTGATTTTGAGATTAGAAAATGAAAGTATTGCACATACACCAGGTATAAATGTTGAAGGAAACAAGGGTACGGTGAAATATTGGGACAGCCTAAAATGTTTACTACGTGGAAAAAACAATTTAATTAGCAACCATATTAAAAGATGTCTTGCATGTGGTAAAATAGAACATGATGCAAGGAATTGTGAACTGAGATGTTATAAATGTAATAAAATGGGACATTTGAGAGGGGATGCAAATAAAAAGGGAGACAGAGTCAGAAAAGGAGACTAACACAGCAAGGTAAAAAGTGAAAAGGTAAAGAGAAAGAACTAGAAACAATGGAAACACAAATATAAATATATTACATAAGAGCAAGTAGTACAAAAAGTTAACATGAATGAAGAGTTTAATATAAAAAGAATGGAGGAAGAAGAGTCAGGGCAGAGTGATAGTGACAATGTTAAATAGTACAGGAGAGGAAAAGGAAAATTACAGAGGGATATAAAAAGGAAAGGGTAAATATATATATATATATATATATATTACAATAAGGAAAATTACTTGTAAAGTCGGAGCACTTAATATTAATTGTTTAAAGAAGAATATGGATTTTGGAGTGGTGTTAAAAACGAGAAAGTGATATCATTACTATAGAAGACATTAGATTTTTTTTAACTCAATTAGAGAGATATCAAATAAAAATATGGTGGGGAAAATTTCACTTGGAATTTAGGGAGGGAGACCTATTAGGGAATACTATTTTATACAAAGATACAATAAACGTGTTAGACGTTACTTTTGTTACATTAGGTAGAAAGTACAGTTGTGTAAACTTACCAAAAATGGAGATGTTCGAGTGAATTCACTGTTGCAGTCATCACACTTGGGTTATGTGCCTGCAAGTAGCCCTCAGTCGGCACAAATACCAGAGTCTTGGGATTTCTGCGTCGGATGCGGTTGCCTCTTCCATGATGTCAGGTCATCAGAGGTACAAAACATGCAACCGATGCCATTAGATCAGGTTTTCTTGCCCCAGATGTCAGGAGCCCCCAGAAAAAGGAAGCAATTACATTGTGTGGAACACCTCCAGTAAAAAGTAAATACCATTGCCATAGGATATGGCCAAAAAGAGGATAGGTAGACAGTATAGAAATGGTCAGGGGGCTGGAGGGAGGGTAAACAGGACTGCAACAGTGAATGCACTCAAACATCTACATTTATGGTAAGTGTACACAACTGTACTATGTTATTCGTGTTTCACCTGTGCAGTCATCACACAGGGGTTGATTCCCAAAGCTGAGGAAGGGTGGAGGCATTCAAAAAGTATTAGGGCTGGCTAGCAGGCCTTGTAAGACTGCTGTGGCAAATGCAGCTCTGGATTTAAAAATGATAGGCAAGTGGCAATGCTTGGTGAAGGTGTGTACAGAACTTCAGGTTGCAGCTTCTAGGATGCCTCTGGTAGGGACTCCCCTGAGAAATGCTGTAGAGGTTGAGGTAGCCCTAGTGGAATGAGTTCTGATCCCCTGTGGGGTAGGTTTTCCATGGTGTTTGTAGCAGAAATGGATGCAGTGTGCTATCCATTTGGAAATAGTTTGCTTTGAAATGGCCTTGCCCTCTGCCCCTGTAGCAAAGCTGACTAGCAGCTGGTCAGATTTTCTGAAAGGTTTAGTCCTGTCAAGGTAGAACCTGAGCTGTCTGTGCACATCCAAGGAGTGCAGGATCTTTTCCCCTTTATTCTGAGGATTAGGGAAAAAGGTTGGTAAAATGGATGGATTGATTTAAAGCCACACTGGATACCACCCTGGGCATAAATGATGGGTTAGTCCTGAGGGAAACCCTGTCAGCATAGAAAATAATAAAGGGTTCCACAGCCATTAGTGCCTGTAACTCAGACAATCTTCTTGCTGAATTGATGGCTAGCAGTAAGGCTGTTTTCCAAGAGAGGAATTTTAACTCTGCTGCAGCAGTAGGCTCAAAGGGGGGAAGCATGAGTTTGTCTAGTACAAAGTTAAGGTCTCAGGCAGGGGTGGGAGCTCTCCTAGGGGGGCCTTAAATTGTTAGCTCCTCTCAGGAACTGTTTGATGAGAGGGTGAGAAAAGAGAGCTGAGATGGCAGAGGCATGAATCTTAATTGTTGAAAAAGATAGGCCTCTGTGGAGCAGCTGTGCTAGGTAATCTAGGATTTGAGGTAAGGTGGGCACGACTGTGTCCTTTCCTTGAGACTGGCTCCAAGAACAATATCTTTTCCACTTTTCTGAATAGGATTTCCTAGTAGTAGACCTTCTGGCCTCAAGGATGACGTCCAGCACCTGTTTGTGGAGGGTTGCTGGTGGTGCATTCAGGGGATAAGCCAGGCTGCAAGGTTCAGGGTTTGCAGCTGTGGATGCAAAATCTGTCCCTCCTGCAGAGACAGCAGAGAAGGTGTCTGAGGTAGGTGCCAGGGTGGCACTGCTGTCAGACAGCATAGGAGTGGGTACCAGTGCTGGCATGGCCAGTCTGGGGCAATAAGGATTGTCCTTGGTCTGTCCTGTTTGATCTTGAGCAATACTTGAGAGAGGAGGGGTAGAGGGGGAAAGGCATAAATTAAGAGGTTTTCCCATGTAAAAGGATAGGGCATCCACTTTCCATGCTTTGCTGTGAGAGTTTCTGGTGCAAAATTTGCTCAATTGATGGCTTTGGGGGGAGGCAAAGAGGTCCACCTCTGGTGCCCCCACCTGTAGATTAGATGTTTGAATGAGTTGGGTTCTAGTTTCCACTTGTGTGGGTCCAGTAGATTTCTGCTGAAGTCATCTGCCAATGAATTTTGTTTGCCTGGCAGGAATTGAGCTTGCAGGTGCACTTGGTTGCTCAAGGCTGTGTTGCACAGGGCCAAGGATAACCTGCAGAGTGGGCAGGAATGGATCCCCCCCTGCTTGTTGATGTACCACATAACTGTGGTGTTGTCTGTCTTTATCAGGAGTTGTCCTGGAAGGATAAGGTATTTCAAGGCTGTCAGAGCATTCTGTACAGCTAACATTTTTTTTGATTGATATGCAGGGGAATTAGTCCTGAGCTCCATTTGTCTTGAATGCATTTGTCCACCATGTGAGGACCCCCCCATGCATAGTCTGATGCGTCTGTTGTCAGGGTTTGGGCGGCGAGAGGTTGAGTGAAAGGAAGTCCCTTGTTGTGGTTGCATGCCTCTGCCCACCAAAGAAACTCTGCCCTTAGGCAAGGAAGGATAGGAATCACTGTTTCCATGCCCTGAGAATGCTGACACCAGACTCTTTTTAAGCACCACTGAAATGTCCTCATATGCAGTCTTTCATATGGAATTAGTAAAATGCATGAGGCCATGAACCCTAGGGCTTGCAGTATTTTTTTTGCAGATAGTGGAGTTTTGGTGGTCATTAGTTTAAAGTAGTTTTTCAAATAAGCCTGTTTTTCTGGGGTGAGGAATGCCATCTGGGAAGTTGTATTCAAGCTTGATCCCAGGAATACAATCTTTTGGCTGGGCACCAGTTGCGATTTATTTTCGTTGATGGTGTACCCCAAATGTCAGGTGCTGAAGTAGCAATTCCTGACTGTCCACTTGAATCATGCAATAGTCCAAGTATGGGTAAATTTGAATATTTCTCTGCCTGCAGTACACAATGGCAGGAGCCAGGCACTTTGTGAACACCCTGGGCACAGTAGATAAGCCAAAGGGAAATGCAGAGAACTGATCGTGCATAGAGCCTGCCCTGAAACATAGACATTTCCTGCCAGATTCCCTTATGCCAATGTGCAGATGCGCTTCTTTTAAGCCCAGACTGACTAGCCAGGTGTCCTTGGCTAGCATAGGAAGAAGCTGTTGCAGTGTAAGCATTTTGAATTTTAGGACCACCAGGAAGGTGTTGCGAATTGACAGATCCAGGATAGGGCACCAAGAGCTCTCATTTCTGGCCACCAGGACCAGTCTGGAGTAGAAACCCTGTCCCCTTTGCTCTGTTGGAACAGGCTGAATAGCCCTGATACTGAGAAGAGAAAGTGCTTGCTTTTGAACCTCTGCCCACTGGTTTGGAGGCAGGTCTGGCATCCCGCTTGGGGTTGGCAGTGAGTGGAAGTAGAATCTGTATCCTTGGGATACAATGTTTAGGACCCATCGGACTAGGGTAATGGACATCCAGTTTTTTGCATGCAGGGCATGTTTTCCTCCTAGGGGTGCAAGTACTTTGGTATGGCTGGGAAGGATGACAGACAAGTCATTGGGAACTTTTTCCATAAGGGGTGGCTTACCACTCCCTGTTTTTGAGGTGGGAGCGCTCCCTTGTTTAGATCTCTGCATACCCTGAGACCATAGTCTTGATGTCTGTTGCCCCTGGGTTTGGACTGAGAAGGGCTGGGAGGGACTGGAAAGGGCCAGTTTTTTAGAAGGCCAATGCCTACTGAATCTAGGTGGCTCCACCTGTAAGAAATCTTGAACAGTTTGCACAGATTTAGCTTTGTCCTCCATCTTTATAAGAACTTCTTCTGCTTTTGTGCCAAACAAGCGTTCCTGGTTTAATGAAGCATCTAGTAATTTTGCTTAGATATGGTCTGGCAAGATTTGTTCCTTCAGCCAAGCATGGCTTCTCAGTACAGACCCAGTGACAGCAGCCCTGCAAGATGCTTCTAAGGCATCAAAGCCACACTGCAAAGTATGTTTACTAACTTGGTTTGCAGAATGCATTAACTCTTGTAAATCTTTGTTTTCTGTACAATCTGGAAGCGACAAAATTTTTTGTTTAATTAGTCCCATAATATGCTTCTGGTACCTCAACATGTGAAACTGGCAATTCAAAGCCCTGATGGCAACAGTTGTAGAGTATATACCTTCTTACCCCATCTGTCTAAAGCTCTAGACTCCCTGTCCGAAGGGGTAGGGTTTTTAGCTGTAGTAGCTTTAATACCTTTAGGTCCCTGGGAAATGGTCTCGGTATCCGCAGTGGGATTCTTAAAGAGAAATTTGTGAGAGTCAGGTACTCTGTAGTACCCGTCAGGCTTTCTAGGAGCTGGTGGTAGTATCAGGAGTAAGACTGGAATCCATGAAGACATCATCTACAATATCCAGGACAGGGAGTATAGCTAGAGGCCTGTGCTGAGGATAGTCTAAAAATTCTCGAGTCTCTTTTTGGACTGAGGGTAGTCCTAGCATTTCCAGCAGAAATGCTCTCTTAAGGTATGCAAGGTTTCACCAAAAGAAAAAAAATCCTCTGGAGGGGAGGCAGAAGGAATGGAATCATCTGCATCTGAATCCTCATAGATAGATAAGGGCAAATACTGGTAATTGGAGGGATCAGAGCCATCGGACTCATGGTCTGTAGAATCAGAAGGAAAATCAATTCTTTGTCTTTTAGAGGGGGAAGGCTAGCTTCCCCTAAATAAGCCTTCAGCCAATCTAAGCATTTGATTCTGTGGCATGGGAGCTTGAGCATGCGCTTTGGTTGTCAGTTTTCTAGGCGTACTGCAAACGCTGTGCCTGAGAAACTTGGTAGTTTTAGTCAAAAATGAAGTTGTCAGTTTAATACGAACATTGGAAGGTTGGAATACACCCTCAGAAGCCGGTGCCTGCACAGTGGCTCTGGACCCATCCAAGGTAGAGACATCTGTAGGTTCCATGGTTGAAGAAGCATCTCGCGGCATACCGGACTCTGAATGGGTCTCAGCAGAGGCCTGCAAATCTATAGAAGTGGGTATCAGGGGCTGGAAAGGTGCCTCACTGAGTACTGGCCTATGTGGTCTTTCTCTGTCTTAATTCTTACATTTTTTTGGAAGACCGGTAGTTGGATGGCTTATAGAAGCCACTTTGGAATACAGAGAATGACAGCAAAAGAATTTAGCGACAAAGATAGCCCGACGATGAATAGTTTGGCCGTTAAACAAGGCACAAAACCGACAGCAAGGAATATCGTGGTCTGGGCCTAAACAGGTGACGCAGTAAGAATGAAAATCTCTGTGAGGTATTTGCTTTCCACAAGCAAGACAATTATTATTTTTTTCCGACATTGGTTAGAGCAAGAAAAAAGGATCTCCAACGGGGTACTTAGCTTTAGAAGACTTCAGGTTTGAAACTTGAACAACGAAAATTTCAGGAAGCGGCCGACCAGCACTTGCAAACTGCTTCTGCTTCGGGCTCCCATGCGGCAAGAAAAGCTGATGTAATGGCATTGACTAAATGTTTTATACCCCTGACAACCTGACGTCATGGAAGAGGCGACAGCATCCAACTCAGAAATCCCAAAACTCTGGTATCCGGGCCAACTGAGGGCTACCTGCAGGCAGATAACCCAAGTGTGATGACTGCAACAGTGAAACATGAATAACAACCACAATTGTTGATGCAAGATGTATGGATCATATCATTATAATTACTGCCAATTATGCACTAGCAACAAAAAGGGAGAGAGAAGAGATGTTTAGAAACATTAATCAAAATGTAGCAATTAATATGGAGATTATTGCAGCAGGAGATTTTAATTGTAATTTAAGACAGCAGAAGAAGAAAGCTTAGGGTGTTAAATTAGCATAGGATATTATAAAATATGGACAGTTAGGAATTTGGAATCAAAAGACATGGACATATAGAAGAGGAGAAAAGAGAATGGAAATATTTTTATTGTCAGAAAGTTTATTAATAGTAGAAAGTGTTCTGATTACAGGGTTTTCAGATCATAGGACAATTTGGATTGTAATGAAAGGAAATTCTGAGTATATTAAAATGAGGAAAAGGTTTAAAAAGAGTAAATGAGGCAAAATGGGATGATACAGAGAAACAGGCCATAGTAAAATTTTGGCAAGATGATGTGGAGATGAGAGAATTTAATAAGGATTGGTCAAGAGTGGTGGTTAAGTTTCAAACAGTATAAAATGTGCTACGCAATATGGGAAAAAGACAACGTATAAGAAAGTACAGTTGTGTACACTTACCATAAATGTAGATGTTAAGAGTGTATTCACTGTTGCAGTCATCACCTGTGGGTTATCCCTGCTGTGGTAGCCCTCGGCCGGCTCGAATACCAGAGTCAATGTTTTTCTGTGTCAGCTCTTGTCACTTCCTGCCTGACATCAGGATGTCAGTGCTATAAAAGGAAGGCAGCTGACACCATTACATCAGTTTTTCTTGCCCTAACCAGTCAAGAGTCCCAAGTAAATATGGTAAAGGTGGCCCTGGTGGCTAAAAGCCACCATTAGAAACTTATGTGTTCCTAAAGAATGAAGATTTAAGGGGGAAGGAGGGTGGGAAATCAGGACTGCAACCGTGAATACACTCAAACATCTACATTTATAGTAAGTGTACACAAAGTACAGTTTTGTACCTACCATAAATGTAGATGTCCGATAGATATGCAACTGCAGTCATAACATATGGGTTGTCCTGCCTCAGGCAGCCCTCGGTCGGCCGGATTCCAAAGTCTGGGTCTGGCGTCGGCTGGTGTCACCTCCTCTACGACGTCAGAACGGCTGGAGTATAAAGGCATCGGCCAACGCCATCTTCTTCAGTGTTTCTTGCCCCAGATGCCAGGTGCCCTCCCAGGAAGGCTAAATTTGGTGAATGGATAAACAATTCCAGACATGCACAACAGTAATAAACAGATACACCACAGGAGATACCCCCAGCTAATAGGAATAGGGGTAGTGGACCCATAAAGAAGGTTGCAGAGGGGTAGGAGGGTGGGAAAATCCGACTGCAGTTGCTTATCTATCGGACATCTACATTTATGGTAGGTACAAAACTGTACTATGTCCTTCAAGAATGCAACTGCAGTCATAACATATGGGTTGAATACCATAGCCAAGCTGGGGTGGTTGGAACTAAGAAAGTGATGGTGTAGCTAAAATGCCCTGCAGGACTGCCGAAGCAAAGCCTGCTCGGGATCTGGAGTATAAAGGCAGGTTGTAGTGCTTGGTAAATGTATGCACGGAGCTCCATGTAACAGCCTCTAGAATGTCCTTTGTAGCCACTCCTCTTAGGAAAGCTGTGGATGTGGCTATAGCTCTGGTGGAGTGTGGCCTAATATTGGCTGGCACACCTTTTCCATGATAAGAATAGCAAAATCTGATGCAGTGTCCAATCCATTTGGAAATTGTTTGTTTGGAGATTGCTTTTCCTTGTACTCCAGCAGCATAGGCCACAAACAGTTGGTCAGACTTTCTGGTGGTCTTAGTTCTGTCCAAGTAGTATCGTAGTTGTCTGTGTATGTCCAAACTATGCAGCAGTGCTTCCCCCCTGTTTTGAGGATTGGGGAAGAAAGTAGGCAGGTGAATGGCTTGATTTAGAGACGCCCTGGAAATTACTTTTGGCATGAATGAAGGATTGGTTCTTAGAGACTCTGTCCTGATGAAAAATGAGAAAAGGAGGTACTGCCATGAGTGCCTGTATCTCTGAGACTCTTCTTGCGGATGTAATTGCCAATAGGAAAACCGTTTTCCATGAGAGAAATTGCATTTCTGAAGTTACTGCTGGTTCAAAGGGAGGAAGAGTTAATTTTTCCAAGACGAAATTGAGGTCCCATGCAGGTACTCGCGGTTTCCTGGGAGGTTTGATATTCTTTATCCCTCTTAGGAACTGTCTTAGCAAAGGATGCGAAAACACAGGTGGATCACAATTGTATTTTGCTGAGATTGCTGAGGCATGAATCTTTATGGAAGAATATGAGAGACCAGTATGAAACATTTCTGCCAAGTATTCCAATATCGGAGGTATACTCAATACTGTTGTATCCTGACCCCTGTTAACATTCCAGATGATGAATCTCTTCCACTTGGCTGAATAGGTTTTTCTGGTGGAAGGTCTGCGTGCTTCCAGTAAGATCTCTTGAACTTTTTTGGAAAGAGAGATATCGGAAGGAGTTATGGTAACCTCCAGGCTGTCAGATGCAACGTTTTCAGGTTTTGATGAACAGTCCTGTAATTGTGTTGTGTTAGAAGCAGAGGCCATAGGGGCAGAGGCCACGGTTTGGTCCGAGTTATGCTCAACAGCAATGGATACCAGTGCTGCCTTGGCCAGTCTGGAGCTATCAAAATGCCTGTTGGTTGTTCTGCTTTGATCTTCAGTATCATCCTGGTCAGCAGTGGTAGAGGAGGGAATGCATAAATTGTTAGGGAATTCCAGCTGAAGGAGAGAGCATCTGTTTTACAGGCTAGAGGATGGTGGGTCCTTGTACAGAACTTTTCCAGGTGATGATTCATGTGAGAAGCAAAGAGATCTATGTCCGGTCTTCCCCATGTCCTTGTTATTTGTGAGAAAATGTGAGGATGCAGCATCCATTCGTGTGGATCCAAGAAATTTCTGCTCAGCTTGTCCGCCAGTACATTGTCCTTGCCTGGCACAAACTGGGATTGCAAATGTATCTTCAGACTTAGGGATTTTTCCCAGAGAATCATTGTTAGTCTGCAGAGGGGATAAGAATGAGTTCCTCCCTGCTTGTTTATATACCACATGACAGTGGTGTTGTCTGTCCTTATTAGCAACTGTCCTTGTTGAAGTGATTTTTCGAAAGTCTCGATTGTATGTATCACTGCCAACATCTCTTTTTGGTTTATGTGCAGATGCCTTTCCCTTGGTGTCCATTGACCTTGAATGCATCTGCCCTCCATGTGCGCCCCCCATCCTTGGTCTGAGGCGTCTGTTGTAATCATTTGACCTACTTGAGGTTTGTTGAAAGACATGCCTTTGTTTAACTGACTTGCTTGAGCCCACCACAAAAATTCTCTTTGTAGGCATGGAATGAGTGGGATTACATCCTCTAGGCTTTGGCTGTGTTGGGACCATAAGCTTTTTAAATACCATTGCAGCTTTCTCATATGAAGTCTTGCCAAAGGTATCAGAAGAATGCAAGATGCCATGAACCCCAGGGCCTGCAGGATTTTCCTTGCAGTCAGCTGGGAGAGCTTTGCTAGGCCTTTGAAGTACTCTGGTAACTGCTGCTGTTTTTCCTCTGTGAGATAAGCCATTTGTGTTTCTGTGTCCAGTTTGGCTCCTAGGAAAATAATTTGTTGGGATGGCAGAAGTCTTGATTTCTGAATGTTGACTGTGTATCCCAAGGCCTGTAGTAATTGAATGACATAGTCCAAGTTTGCTATCAAGGTTTGTTTGTTGTCTGCTTGTATGAGGCAGTCATCCAGGTAGGGATATATTTGAATCCCCTGGAGTCTGCAGTGTGCCACTACTGATGCCAGGCATTTCGTGAACACTCTGGGTGCAGTAGATAAGCCAAACGGCAATGCTGAGAATTGATAATGCTCTGTCCCTGCAAGAAATCTGAGGTATCTTCTGCAGCTTTGTCTGATTGGGACATGCAGGTATGCCTCCTTGAGGTCCAGAGTGACCAGCCAAGACCCCTTGCCCAGCATGGGAAGGAGTTGCTGCAACGTCAGCATTTTGAACTTTGGCACAATGAGATAAGTATTTAGAGTAGACAAGTCCAGTATAGGCCTCCATTTGTTTTCCTTTTTTGGAACAAGGAACAGTCTTGAATAAAATCCCTGGCCTTGTTCCTGTGGAGGGACCTTTTCTATTGCTTTTATATTCAACAGCTTTGAAACTTGAAGGAGTGCCTCTGCCCTTTGATGTAGTGGCAGGTTTGGCATGCCTTGTCTTATTGGTAAAGTATGGAAGTGAAATCTGGAACCTTTGTCTATTAAATCCAGAATCCAGTTGTCCTTGGTTAAGATATGCCAGTTTTTTGAGAATAAGGATAATTTTCCGCCCAAAGGCGCTTCTCTTTGAGCCTTTGTAGGCGGTATGAAAGTAAAGTCATTGTGGTTGTCCTTGTGGTGCAGCTGGACTGCCTGCGCCACTTCTTTGATTTGGAGGTTGCCATTGGCGGCCCCTGTAGGAGCCTCGGTATTGGCCTCTACCTCGGGCACGCCTGTTTTTTCCCCTTTGAAACTTGTTAGTGTCTGGAAAGGACCAATTCTTTGAAGGCCAATTCCTGCTGAATCTGGGTGGCTGAACCTGGAGGAAATCTTGACTGTCTGTACTGATTTAGCTTTTTCCTCAATGGACTTCCAACACATCTTGTGCATTAGCACCAAAAAGCTTCTGTTTTTCCAAAGGTGCATCAAGTAACTTTACTTTAACATATCTGGCAGTGGCTGTTCTTTTAACCAAGCATGTCTACGTATAACAGCCCCAGTCATAGCTGCCCTACATGAAGCTTCCAGTGCATCATAACTACACTGAAGAAAATGATTGTTAACCTGCTGAGTGTTATGTACTAAATCCTGCAATGCCTTTCTATCAATAGGCTCAGGAGAGGCTAGCTTTTTCTGTAAATCATCCAGTAAAAAATCCTGGTACTGAAACATATGAAAAAGGCAGTTAAGTGACCGCATGGTCAGGGTGGTAGAGGTATAAACTTTTTTACCCCATCTCTCCAGGGACCTAGCTTCCCTATCTGCTGGCAGTGGATTCTTAGCTGCAGAAGTAGCCACTCCCTTGGGGCCCTGTGAAATAGTTTCTAGATCCACAGAATGGGCCTTAAAGAGATGTTTGTGGGTGTCAGAGACCCTATAATATCTGTCTGGTTTGACGGGAGCAGGAGGGAGAGAATCAGGGTTAGCACTGGAGTCGGAGAAAACATCATCCAGGACATCCATAACTGGAGGGATAGCTAAAGGTCTGTGCTGGGGTAGCTTGAGGAAGGTACGTAGCCTTTTCCTGGAATCAGAGAATTCCTGACCCTGCCATTTAAAATGCTCCCTCATAGAGTGTAGAACTTCACCGAACGAAAAATCCTCTGGAGGAGAGGCAGAGGGAATTGATTCCTCAGCATCAGAGTCCTCATAGGCCTGGAAGGATTCTTCTTGGGTATCTGAATGCTCAGAATCCTCAGAGGCTTCATCTGAAGAGAGGTTGTCGGCCTGCTCAGTTCTGGTCCTTTTCTCTGCAGGCGGCTGAGAACCTCTGTCTGGATGAGGCTGAGACCCCCTGATAAGAGAAATAAGATCTGCAGCAAGAAACATGATCTGTTTATCAGAAGAAGGGGCCTGGGCAGTAGATTTAGGATGGGCCTTGGCCTGGCTGGCGGCCTTAGCACGTGCAAAGGCATTGATGGACATGGATACAGGAGGCCTAACTGCCCCACGTGCAGGAGTAACCTTGTCCACAGGAATGGTGTCGAGTAGATCCAGAACTTCGGTTTCTGGAGGAAAATCAACAACCGGCACCGGTGTAGGCTCCGAGACCGAAGGACGTGTTAACGCTGTGTCGTCGGCCTGGAGCGGTTGAATTACCGCTTCCGAAGGGACCGAAGCACTCGCGGAGGGTTTAGGAGGAGTATCGGTGGAGGAAGCGGGCCGAGGATGTTGGTCCTGGTCCTTTCGTTTTTTGGTAGATTGAGTTGTCGGTTGTTCCGATGGCATGATATAAGCGAAAGATTCACCGAAAAAGTCTTCGGCAAATTCTGCCCGGCACCTGAGAGTGCGCTTATTAAAGCAAGCACAGGCAGCACAGGCTGAGACGTCATGGTCTGGGCCCAGGCAAGGAAGGCAATAAGAATGGAAGTCCTTATGAGGTATTTGTTTACCACAAGACAAACAATTATTAACTTTCTCAATTTGTTCTGACATCGGCTGAGGCAAGAAAAAATGTTCCCCAATGGGGTACTTAGCTTTTAGATGACTTCGGTACTGAAAACACAGGAGCTGACCGACCGGCACTTGCGAACTGCTTCTGCTTCGGGCACCACGCGGCAAGAAAGACTGAAGAAGATGGCGCTGATGCCTTTATACTCCAGCCGCTCTGACGCCGGAGAGGAGGCGACACCAGCGGCCGGACCCAGACTTTGGAATCCGGCCGACCAAGGGCTGCCTGAGGCAGGACAACCCATATGTTATGACTGCAGTTGCATTCTTGAAGGACATCTGTACTATGTTCTTAGTGTTTCACTGTTGCAGTCATCACCTGTGGGAGGATTCCCAAAGCTGAGGAAAATGATGATAGGATTAGTAAGAGACCTAGGAATGGGTCAGCATGCCTGCAGAACTGCAGAAGTAAACCCTACCCTAGCCTTAGGAAATAGAGGTAGGTGGTAATGCTTGGTAAAGGTATGGGCAGAAGTCCCGGTAGCGGCTTCCATGATGTCCCTGGTGGGAACTCTTCTGAGGAATGCTGTGGAAGTGGAGGCTGCCCTAGTGGAATGGGTTCAAATAGAATTAGGGGGGTTTCAAATGCAATCTATAGCAGAAATGGATAAAGTCTAATATCCATTTAGAAATGGGCTTCCCCTCTGACCCTGGGGCAAAGCTGACATGTAGTTGGTCTGTTTTCCTGAAGAGTTTAGTATGGTCCAGATAGTACCCGGGCTCTCTGTGCATGTCTATTTAGTGCAAAATTATTTCCCCCTTTTTTTGAGAGTTAGGAAACAAGGTGGGCAGATGTATGACCTGGTTGAGAGTTACATTAGATACCACCTTGGGCATACAGAAGGGATTATTCCTCAGGGAGACCCAGTCTGCATGGAAGATGATGAAGGGCTCAATGGCCATCAGTGCCTGAAGCTCTGAAACCCTTTTGGCTGAGGTGATAGTTAGGAGAAAAGCAGTCTTCCAGGAGAGGTATCTTAGTTTTGCTGAAGCAGCAGGTTCAAAAGGGTGGTAAATCTAGTTTTTCCAAAACATAATTCAGGTCCCAGGTTGAAGTTGGTGGCCTTCTGGGAGCTCTGATATTAGAAGCCCCACTGAGGAATTGTTTAATCAAAGGATAGGAGAACAGGGGCTGTTCTGCATCAAAATGAGCTGAAATGGCTGAGGCGTGGATTTTAACAGATGAGAAAGAGGCCACTAGGTAGTCCAGGATAAGAGGAAAGGAAGGTTGTGAGGTATTGCCCCCTCTGGACTGGCTCCAGGAGCAGAATGTTTTCCATTTTCCTGTGTAGGATTTTCTAGTGCTAGGCCTTCTGGCCTCTGTGATAATGTCTAGGACCCGTTTGCTTAACAGGGACCCCTTGTTTGCCTTTAGAGTATTAGCGATAGTTTGAGAGTCTGCAAGTCTGGGTATAGCACCCCCCCCCCTCCTGAGTTAAGAAGTCTGAAATCAGGGGAAGTTGCCTGGGAGGCTGTAAGGTCAGGCTGTGCAGTAAGTGGTACCAATGTTGTCTGGGCCAGTCTGGAGCAATAAGGATGGCCTTTGGTCTCTCCTCCCTTATTTTTCCAAATAAGGCGGCACAGTGGTGCAGTGGTTAACGTCACCTCACAGCAAGAGGTTCTCTGGTTCGATTCTCGGCTGGGGTGCCTTCTGTGTGGAGTTTGCATGTTCTCCCCGTGTTCGCTTGGGTTTCCTCCGGGTACTCCGGTTTCCTCCCACATTCCAAAGACATGCATCTGGAGCATTTCTCCCCGGGCCTCCGCTGAAAACAGGCTCTGTGGAACCTAGTCGGACTTTCGCGGTCAACAAATGATAAATAAATAAATAAATAAATAAATAAATAAATTTTGATCAGTACCTTGGGAATAAGAGGCACAGGAGGGAATGCATACACAAAGAGGGTGTTCCAGGGGAAGGTCAAGGCATCCACCTTCCATGCTAGGTGGTGATACTCCCCAGTACAGAATTTTTTCAGCTGATGGTTGAAGTGCGAAGCAAAGAGATCCCCCACACCTGAGTGATTTGTAAAAAGATCTTTCTGTGGAGCTGCCATTCATGGAGGTTCAGTAAGTTTCCGCTTAACTGGTCTGCCAGGGTGTTGTTGATCCTTAGTAGGTATTGGGCAATCAGGTGTAGCCCCATAGAAGAGGCGGTTAGCCAGAGGTTCATGGCTAGCCTGCACAGAGGGTAAGATTGGGTCCCTCTCTGTTTGTTGATGTTCCACATTACTGTGGCATTGTCTGTTTTGATAAGGAGAACCCCTGGCTTGAGATGGGCTTTGAAGGGTGCCAGAGCCTTTTGTACTGCCATCATCATTCCATTCTGGATGATGTGTAAGGGAATGTGCTGGGCATCCCAAAGACCTTGGGTGCACCTGCCTTCTAGGTGAGCATCCCAAGCTATGTCTGAGGCATCTGTGGTAATGGTCTTCCCAGTTGGGTGGTGGGTAAAGGAAAGACCCTTGTTCTGGGCACAGGCCCATGCTCACCAGAAAAACTCTGTTCTTATACAGGGGATCAGAGGGAGAGAGGTCTCTAGGGGTTGAGAATGCTGACACCAAAGGTTCTTTAGGAACCACTGAAGTTTTCTCATGTGAAGCCTGGCCAGAAGAATTAGAAGGATGCAAGATACCATGTACCCCAAGGCTTGCAGAAACCTCCTCGCAGTGAGGTGACTTCTGGAAGCCAGCTGTGTAAAAAAATAGAGACACAGGAAGTTCTGTTTTTCTGGGGATAGGAAGGCCATTTGGGATGCTGTGTCCAGCAATGTTCCTAAGATAATCATCTTCCTGGAGGGTGTTTGCCTTGATTTCTTCTCGTTGATGGTGTACCCTAAGGAGATTAGGAGGGTTTTGACAAAGAGGAGGTCCTTGAGGAGCTTTTCTTTGCAATCTGCCTGAATGAAGCAGTCATCCAGATAAGGGTAAATTTGTATATTTGTCTGTCTGTCTGCAAAAGGCTATGGCTGAGGCTAAGCCTTTGGTGACTACCCTGGGAGTAGTAGATAAGCCAAAGGGTAGCACAGAGAACTGAAAGTGTTGTGAGCCTGTTGTGAAGTGAAGGAATTTCCTGCAGGATTCCCTTATGGGGATATGGAGGTAGGCATCTTTTAGATCCAAGGTAACCAACCAGGCATTTTTGTCAGCATAGGTAGCAGCTGCTGCAAAGTTAGCATTTTTAATTTGGGGACCACCAAGGAAGGTGTTCAGAATGGCAAGATACAGGACGGGGCACCAATTGCCCTCTTTTCTGGGAACAAGGAATAGTCTGGAATAAAAGCCTTTGCCTGTTTGATCTGAGAGGACAGTTTCTACTGCCCTTTGGTATATGAGAGTTTGGAATTGTTTCAATGCCTCTGACCACTGATTTTGAGGCAAGTCTGGATACCCTCTTGGAACTGGGAGTTCAATGAAGGTGAATTTGTATCCCTGAAAAATGATCTCCAAAACCCATTGGTCCTTGGTTACAGAAAGCCAATTTTCTTTGCAGAGGGAGAGGCTTCCTCCTAGTTTTTGGTGAGTGGAAAAGGGCAGAGGGGGGAAAGGGAGTCATTGAGAGTTTTTGCCACAAAGGGATGGCTTAGAACTCCCTGCCATTGGAGCAGAAGTGGTCCACTGTTTGGTTCTCTGCTGTTCTTGAGATAGGGGTCTGGGTGGTCTGTCCCTGTGGGGTTTACCTTGCCCCTGTCTGTTAGGTGAAGGAAAGGACCAGTGTTTTGAGGGTAAATTCCTGCTGAACATAGTAGGAAGCCTTTTACTGTTTGCATAGATTTTGTTTGGTCTTCCATCTTTTTAAGCACCTCTTCTGCTTTTACTCCAAACAAGCAGTCCTTATCCAAGGGTGCATTAAGTAATTTAGATTTAACATGATCAGGGAGAGGTTGTTCCTTCAACCATGCATGTCTCCTAATAACAGATCCTGACACTGCTGCCTGCATGAGGCTTCTAGGGCATCATATCCACTCTGTAATGAGTGTTGAGCCACTTGACAAGTAGAGTGCAGTAAATCTGAGAACTCTTTGAAATTGGCACAGTCAGAATGGTTGAAATCTTGTTTTAATAGTTCCAAAGTGTGTTGTTGACATTTTAACATGTGGAACTGACAGTTGAGTGCTCCTGGCATCCAAGGTTGCAGAGGTGTATACTTTTTTACCCCATCTGTCCAGAGATCTGGAGTCCTTGTCAGAAGGAATAGAATTCATTGCAGAAATAGCCTTCGCTCCTTTTGGTCCTTGTGTAATGACCGCTGGATATGCAGCAGGATTTCTGTACAGGTAGTTGTGAGAATCCAGTACTCTGCAATACCTGTCAGGTTTTCTGGGAGCAGGTGTGAGGGTGTCAGGAGTTAAGCTGGATTCATGGTAGACATCATCAACCACCTCTAATACTGGAGGGATGGCCAAGGGTTTGTGCTGGGGCAGGTCTAGAAACTCTCTTAGTCTTTTCTTAGACTGAGGAAGTCCTGGGATTCCCAGTGGAAATGTTCCCCGAGGGTGTGAAGGGTTTCTTCAAAGGAAAAATCTTCTGGTGGGGAGGCAGAAGGAATGGATTCCTCTGCATCTGAATCCTCATAATCAGTCAGAGGTTGTTCCTCTTCAAAATCTGAATAATCAGACTCCTCAGAGTCCTGTTCTGTTAGTATTTTAGGAGAAAGGTTTCTTTTCCTTTTAGAAGGAGTGGCCTGACCACCTCTGAGAAGGGTGATAAGATCCTCTGCCGTTTTAAGCATTTGAGCTTGGGGTGGTGGAGCAGGGATAAAATGGTGGCTAGAGGTAGTTTTCCTAGGAGTGGCCTTGCCTCTAGGCCTAAGAGTATCCAACAGTCTGAGACAAAAGGTAGTCAGAGGAGAAGATATAGTTTTTTGTTTAAATTCGGTAGTGTAAACCCTCCTCAGAAGTATGCGTCGCGGCTCTGGACCCAACCAAGTTAGAGACAACCAAAGACTTGGAATACTATGAAGATTTCTGCAGCATACCAGATTTAGAAAGGGTCTTCGAGGCCTGCAAAGGTATTGAATCAGGCATCAGGGGCTGTGAAGGCACCTCACTGAATTCCTGAGAATTGACAACCTGCTTAGCGGTAAAGTCATCGGAAGGCTTAGCCTTGTGTGGTTTGTCTATATCTTTATCCTTATGTTTTTTTGCAATATCTATGGATAGTTGGCTGATGGACGCCATTTCGTAACTAAAATACCTGGCTACAATAAGACCTGTGTGACGAATGTTTCTTGCGTTAAAGAAGGCACAGAACCAGCAACGGGGGACATTGTGGTTTGGGCCTAAACAAGTGATGCAGTATGAATGGAAGTCTCAGTGTGGTACTTGCTTTCCACAGGCGAGACAATCGTTACTTTTTCAGACATCAGTTAGTGCAAGAAAAAAGGATCCCCAACAAGGTATTTAGCTTTGGACATTTTCAGCTGTAATTCAAACTCTGGTAGTGACAGACTGGCACACTTGCAAACTTCTGCTGCTATGGGCTCCACGGCAAGAAAGACTGAGGTAATGGCACCGGCTGCCTTCCTTTATAGCACTGACATCCTGACATTAGACAGCAAGTGACAGCAGCTGGCACAGAAAAATATTAACTCTGGTATTCGGGTTGGCCGAGGGCTACCACAGCAGGGATAACCCACAGGTGATGACTGCAACAGTGAAACACGAAGAACATGTTATCAATGATACTACTGACCGTTTAGAAAACAGTGAAGTATTTTTTAAGGAAAAGGAATTATACAAGCTGAACAAGAAAATA
>NC_056733.1:584523327-584553327 GCF_019279795.1 Protopterus annectens | reverse complement strand
CAGTCTTCCAAGAAAAAAACTTGATGTCAGAAGAAGCAGCAGGCTCAAAAGGAGGCAAGGTTAGTTTTTCCAAAACATAGTTGAGATCCCAAGCAAGAATAGGAGGAGATCTAGGAGGTCTTAAGTTCTTAGCTCCTCTGAGAAACTGTCGCATGAGCTGCTGGGAAAAGATGGGAGGGTCTGTATTATAATGAGCAGAAATAGCAGAGGCATGTATTTTAATGGAAGAGAAAGGGAGACCCTTATGTAAGAGATCTGTCAAGTAAAGTAAAATTAAAGTGATGTTGGGAAGAAGAGGATCAGAATCCTGAGCCTGCATCCAGGAACAAAATCTTTTCCATTTTCCCGCATAAGAATTTCTAGTGCTAGGACATCTGGCTTCTAAAATGACATCCATAACCTGTTTGGGCAGTAAAGAAGAAATCAAAGGCCCTGGATTAATCAGGCTGCCAGGCTGAGAGTTCTGACATGAGAGTGTAGAACCTGACCCTGATGTTGGGACAGAAGGTTCGGAGACTGAGGTAAAACCCAAGGGGGCTCCAGCCATAGGTTTTTTAGAGTTGCATACCAAAACTGCTGAGGCCAATTTGGAGCCAGCAAGATGATCATCTTGGGCTTGTCCTGTTTTATCTTCAATAAAACCCGTGGAAGAAGAGGGAGAGGCAGAAAGGCATATCCCGAGAGGTTCCTCCAACTGAATGACAGGGCGTCCACTTTCCAAGCTTCTGTGTGGAAAATCCTGGTGCAAAAAGTCTGTAGCTGATGAATGAGATGGGATGCAAAGAGGTCTATGTGAGGACATCCCCAGACTGCTGTTATCATCCTGAATATTTTGGTGTCCAGCATCCACTCGTGTGGATCCGAAAGATGTCTGCTCACACTGTCTGCCAGGAAGTTTCGTTTCCCTGGTAGAAACTGAGCTAAAAGATCCAGATTGCAAGATAGAGCTGTGTCCCATAGATCCATGGCTAGCCTGCAAAGGGGGTAGGAATGAGATCCCCCTTGCTTGTTTATGTACCACATAACTGTGGTGTTGTCTGACGGATCAACAGTTGTCCTGGTTGTATAAGATTCCTGAAGGCCAATAGAGCTTTCTGAACAGCTAACATTTCCTTTAAATTGATATGCAGGTGCTTCTGATCCTTTGTCCAAAGGCCCTGCAAACAATTGCCCTGAAAATGGGCTCCCCAAGCATAATCTGAGGCATCCGTGGTTAGAATCTGAGAGGCAGGAGGCAGACGGAAGGGCTTCCCTTTGTTTAGAGCACATGCCCTGGACCACCAAAGAAATTCCTTTTGAAGGCAAGGAAGAACGGAGATCAGTATGTCTAAACTGTGGCAATGCTGAGACCATACACTTTTTAGGTACCACTGTATTTTCTTCATGTGTAGTCTTGCATATGGTACGAGAAATATGCAGGAGGCCATGTAACCCAAAGCCTGCAGGAATTTCCTTGCAGATAGATGAGTTAAAGTTGCCAAGGTTCTGAAAGTTGAAGCCAGCTGTAACTGTTTTTCGGATGTCAGAAATGCCATCTGGGTTGTGGTGTTTAGAAGTGCACCCAGAAAAGTTATCTGTTGTGATGGTGTCAAATTTGACTTTTTTATGTTTACAGAGAATCCCAGGAACTTGAGGAGGTTCTGTACAAATTCTAGATGCTGGAGTAAGACATCCATGCTGTCTGCCTGAATTAGACAATCATCCAGATAAGGGTAAATTTGAATTCCCTTGAGTCTGCAGTAAGCTACTACTGGAGCCAGGCATTTGGTGAAGACCCTGGGAGCAGTAGATAATCCAAAGGGCAGCGCAGAGAATTGAAAGTGCCTTGATCCGGCTTTGAACCGGAGGTATTTTCTGAGATCCTGCCTGATGGGAATGTGTAAATATGCCTCCTTTAAATCCAAAGTTACCATCCATGCATTTTTGGACAGCATTGGAAGTAGCTGCTGTAGAGTAAGCATCTTGAATTTTGGAATCTCTAGAAAGGTGTTCAAGACCGACAGATCCAGAATGGGTCTCCATGAGTTTTGCTTCCTTGGGACTAGAAAGAGCCTTGAATAAAACCCTTTTCCCATCTCTGAAAGAGGAACCAGTTCTATGGCATTCATAGCCAAAAGAGCTTCCACCTGGTTTAGGGCCTCCGTCCATTGATGTTTTGGAAAGTCTGGCCATCCACTTGGCCTTGGCAAGGTATGAAAATGGAATTTGTAACCTCTTAAAACCACATCCAAAACCCATTTGTCTTGGGTTATTTGAGTCCAATTTTGATAAAAGAGAGTTTTCCTCCGAGAGGGGCTTCCAGGCAAGAAGTTCCTGTAGCCCCACAGAGGGAGTCATTGAGTTTGTTTCCTTTGAGATTGTGACCGGTCCTCTCCTCCCCTAGGGGTGGAAGCAGTCCACTGTCTTGGTCTATAAGCAATTTGTGATTGAGGCGTCCCTCTGTAACGTCTGTATCTACCCCTCTGAGGCCTGTCTGAAGTGGGAAAGGACCAATTTTTTGAAGGCCAATTTCTGCTAAATCTAGGAGGCTGTACTTGTAAGAAATCTTTAACTGTTTGCATGGATTTCGCCTTATCCTCCATCTTTTTAATCACCTCTTCAGCTTTCGATCCAAACAAAACATTATGCTGAACAGGAGCATCCAATAATTTTGCCTTTACCTGTTCAGGTAAATTTTGTTCCTTTAGCCATGCATGCCTCCTAATGACTGTGCCAGAGGCCGCAGCCCTACAAGAAGCCTCCAAGGCATCAAATCCACAGTGTAAACCATGCTTCCCAACCTGTTCAGTGGCATGCAATAAGTCATGTAATTCCTTATCATCTGCACAGGCAGAAATGGAAGTAAGCTTTTGTTTTAAGACAGACAATAGAAATTGCTGGTATTTAAACATATGAAACTGACAGTTTAAAGCCCTAATGGACAAAGTAGCAGAAGTGTACACCTTTTTGCCCCATCTTTCTAAGTATCGAGAATCCTTTTCAGTAGGAGTAGGATTTTTGGCAGAAGCGGCCTTAGCTCCCTTAGGACCCTGAGAAATGGTTTCAGGGTCAGCAGAAGGGTTCTTGTATAAAAACTGATGGGAATCAGGAACCCTGTAATATCTATCAGGCTTCGCAGGAGCAGGAGGAAAAGAGTCCGTGGTTAAGTTAGCCTCCAAAAAGGCATCATCCACAATATCCAAAACAGGAGGAATAGCCAGGGGTCTATGTTGGGGAAGAAGAAGAAATTCCCTCAGTCTTTTCTTGGATTCCGAATACTCCTGTCCTTCCCAGTGGAAATGTTCCCTCATTTCATGCAAAGTTTCCCCAAAAGAGAAATCCTCAGGGGGAGAAGCTGAAGGAATGGATTCTTTAGCATCAGAATCTTCATAAGGAGGGAAAGAATATTCCTGATCAGAAGAAGAAACTGAGGAAACAGAAGCCTGATCAGAGGAATCATAAGAAACATCCTGCCTTGGTCTTTTGTCTGGAGGGGGATGAGAACCCCTAATCATAGTAAGTAAATCCTCCGCCATCTTGAGTAACTGTTTCTGTGACTTGGGAGCCGGTTCAGAAGAGGCCTGTGTAAAAGTCTTTAATTTTGAAGGAGTCTTTACCTTTGTCTTTGGCTTTGCCTTTATTAGTAGCTGAGTAGGCCTGAAAACCCCTTCAGAAGCCGGTACCTGCACAGCGGCTCCGGACCCATCTGAAGGAGCATTGTCCGAAGGTCCTGCAACAGAAATATTTAAAGGCCTGGTTGGCTCCTCATGAGAGTCTGTTTTGGCCGTCGGTTCTGAAATGGCCGATGACAGGGGCTGCAAAAGCGTCTCACTGATGGCCGAACCTGAAGCTGGCTCCGCTTGTGCACCATTATCAGATTTGGACCTCGGAGGCCTGTCTTTATCCTTGCGACATTTGCGAACTCCGGTAGCCGGGACCGTATCAGACGACATTTTGTAGTTAAAGCACCTACCGAAGTAATGAAAAGCAAAATCGTACCTTTGCTTAATTGTACGTTGATTGAATCTAGCACAAAACCGACAACTAGCTACGTTGTGGTCAGGGCCCAGGCAAGGAATACAGTAAGAATGAAAATCCTTATGAGGTATTTGCTTCCCACATGAAATACAATTATTAACTTTTTCTGACATCGGAGTGGAGCAAGAAAAAAGTTTCCCCAACAGGGTACTTAGCTTTGAGTGGAGAAGAAAGTCTTCGGACTGAAGTATATCAGTAAAATTCATCAGGAGTCAGCCGACCGGCAATTGCAAACTGCTATCACCGCACGGCAAGAAAGACTGGAGAAGATGGCGTCGGCTGTCAGCTTTGTACTCCTGGCGCTCTGATGTCAGGGAGCATGGTTGAACAGCCGACGCCGGACCCAAACTTTGGGATTCTGGCCATCCTGGGGCTGCCTGCCGGCAGGGGAGAACCCTACAGTCATGACTGCAACAGTGAAACACGATGAACATCAGGAAGTGGGTTATTTAGAAAAGGGTAGGAGTAAATTACATAGAAAAAAATGGAAATTGTGGAAACAGTACATGCACTTAAATGTTTTGGAGGAGGAATGAGGCATAAGAAAAGGCAGGAATTGAGTGAGCTATGTAATGTTTGACTAACAAGGATTGTATAGAAGATTACATGTTATGTATAATGCTTGCAACTTTAAATGTCAATATGCTTTGTTTTCATTTGTATAAACGTAGGACTGCCGATGTCATAAGTGGTAATTTAATAAAGGCAAGAAAAAATAAATAAATTTGTTGGGTTTATCTGATGCAGAATACAGAAGACTATGCATAGTTTACAGTGATCCCCAAAGATTGAAAGATATGCAGAAGAGACCCTGAATTGGTCAGCACTACCTCACCTGTTTATCACTAGCAGCCACTCGTCCTTGTAGATACAGGAAGGTGGCTACCAATAAATGCAGTTTATAAATGCTCTGGATAAGCAAGTCGAAATGGTAGAGGTC
Organism: Protopterus annectens; assembly: GCF_019279795.1. NCBI lineage: Eukaryota > Metazoa > Chordata > Ceratodontiformes > Protopteridae > Protopterus > Protopterus annectens. The sequence continues at coordinate 584,548,370 of NC_056733.1, read as the reverse complement.
TGAACTCACAATAAGTACTTTCTGTGTAAAGTAAAGCAATCCTGATATTTATGTGCAAGTCTTGAACATCTAACAAGCATCAAATCTGTTTTGGACAGCAGACAGCAAAGACTTTAGTGCAGCTGTACAAAAGTACTGTTAGGAGATGAAGGTGTTTAGGTCAGTTGCAGTATATGAATGAGGACTTCATCATCCTTGGTACTAAAAAGTTCTCTCGGCCTTTGGGCTAGTTCTGCAAAGAACCCTACACCTTATGATAAGGACGCCAGAACTCTGGACAGATGGGATAAAAAAGTTTACACCTCTGCAACCTTTAGCTATCAGAGCTCTCAACTGTCAGTTCCATATGTTAAAATATCAACAGCACACTTTGAAACTTTTAAAGCAAAAGATTTCTACTTTTCCTGACTGTGCCAATTCTAAGGAGTTAGCAGATTTATTGCGCTCTACTTGTCAAGTGGCAGGGCACTCTTTACACTGTGGATATATGATGCACTAGTAACTTCTAGCAGGGCAGCAGTGCCTGCGTCTGTCATTAGGATACATGCATGGTTGAAGGAACAACCTCTTCCTGATCATGTCAAGCCTGAGTTAACTGATGCACCTTTGGACAAAGACTGCTTGTTTGGGGAAAAAGCAGAAGAGGTGCTTAAAAAAATGGAAGGCAAAGCAGAATCTATGCAGACAGTAAAAGATTTCCTTCAGGTTCAACCTCCTAGATTCAGCAGGAATTTTCCCTCTAAACACTGGTCTTTTCTTGCTCCTAGCAGATAGGGGCAAGCTAAGCCCTGCAGGGACAGGCCACCCAGGTCCCTACAACAGGGACAACAGAGAACCAAACAGTGGACCACATCTGCCTCTAAGGCAGGGAGTTTTAAGCCATCCCTCTATGGCAGGAACTCACACTCCCCCCACTGCCCTCTTTTCATCCAAAAGCTTGGAGGAAGACTGTCCCACCTGCAAAGAAAATTGGCTGTCTGTAGCAAAGGACGAATGGGTCTTAAAGATCTTTTTTCAGGGATACAAATTCACTTTCAACAAACTCCCAATTCCCAGAGGGTACCCAGTCTTGCCTCCCAATCAGTGGGCAGAGGCATTAAAACAAGTCCAAATTCTCATAGCCCAGGGGGCAGTAGAACATGTCCCCACAGATCAAACAGCAAAGGCTTTTATTCCAGGCTTTTCCTTGTCCCCAGAAAGGAGGGCAATTGGTGCTCCATCCTGGATCTGTCCATTCTGAACACATTCCCGGTGGTCCCCAAATTCAAAATGCTAACCCTGCAGCAGCTGCTGCCTATGCTGACAAAAAATGCCTGGCTAGTGACCCTGGACATAAAATATGCCTACCTCAAGGGAGACCTGCAGGAAATTCCTGGGTTTCAGAGCAGGCTCACAGCACTTTCAGTTCTCTGCTTTCCCCTTTGGCTTATCTACTGCTCCCAGGGTTTTCACCAAATGTTTGGCCCCAGCCATAGCATTTTGCAGACAGAGAAATATACAGATTTACCCTTATCTGGATGACTGCCTCATTTGGGCAGAGTGCAAAGAAAACCTGCTTCAGGACCTACACTTTGTCGAAACCCTCCTAACTTCCTTGGGGTTCACCATCAATGAGAAGAAATCAAAGCAAACTCCCTCCAGGAGGATCATTTTCCTGAGAGCACTGCTGGACACAGCATCCCAACTGGCCTTCCTATCCCCAGAAAAGCAGAATTTCCTGCCTCTCTACTTTACCAAGCTGGCATCCAAAAGTGACCTCACAGCGAGGACGTTCCTGCAAGCCTTGGGGTACATGGCTTCTTGCATCCTTCTCATTCCTCTGGCCAGGCTTCACATAAGGAATCTTCAGTGGTATCGAAAGAACTTTTGGTGTCAACACTCACAGCCTCTAGAGACCTCTCTCCCTCTGATCCCCTGTATAAGGGCAGAGTTTCTCTGGTGGGCAGGGGCCTGTGCCAAGAACCAGGGTCTCCCCTTCACCCACTGCCCTACCGGGCAGATCACCACTGACGCCTCAGACATTGCTTGGGGTGCCCACCTAGCAGGCAGGTGCACCAAAGGTCTTTGGGATGCTCAACACCTTCCCCTGCATATCAATCAGAATGCAATAATGGTAGTGCAAAAGGCTCTCACATCCTTCCAACCCCATCTCAGGCCAGGAGTTCTGCTTATCAAAACAGACAACACCACAGTAATGTGGTACATCAACAAACAGGGAGGGAGACAATCGTACCCTCTGTATAGGCTAGCCATGAACCCCTGGCTGACTGCCTGCTCCATGGGATTACACTTAATAGCCCAATACCTACCGGGGGTCAACAACTCCCTGGCAGACTACTTAAGCAGACACTTAGTGGACCCCCAGAAATAGCAGCTCCACAAAGAGATCTTTTTGCAAGTCGTGCAAGTGTGGGGAAATCTGGAGGTGGATCTTTTTACTTCACACCTCAACCATCAGCTAAAGAAATTTTGCACCAAGGAGTATCACCACCTGGCATGGAAGGTGGATGCCTTGACCTTCCCCTGAACTCCCTCTTCATGTACGCATTTCCCCCTCTGCCTCTTATTCTCAAGGTACTCATCAAGATAAGGGAGGAGGGGCCCAAGGTCATACTCACTGCTTCAGATTGGCCCAGACAACATTGGTACCCCTTGCTGCACAGCCTGACATCACAGCCTCCCAGGCAGCTTCGCCAGATCCCAAACCTCTTGACTCAAGCAGGGGGGAAATGCTGCACCCAGATTTGCAGACTCTCAAGCTATCACCATGGCTGATGCTCCCCAAGGTAAGCAAGGGGCTTCTGCTAAGCAAGCAGGTCCTAGACATCATCACCGAGGCCAGAAGGCCCAACACCAGAAAATAATACACAAGGAAATGGAAAAGATTCTGCTCCTGGTACCAGTCCAGAGGGGCCAGTTCCTCACAACCTTCTGTATCTCTTATCCTGGACTATCTAGTGGAATTATTCAATAGTGGCATCTCCTTCTCTTCTGTTAAGATCCACACCTCAGCCACTTCAGGTCATTTTAATACAAACCAGCCCCTGTTCTCTCATCCTTTGATTAAACAGTTCCTCAGAGGGGCTTCTAATATCAGACCTCCCAGGGGGCCTCCCACTCCAGCCTGGGATCTGAATTATGTTTTGGAAAAACTAACCTTACCACCCTTCGAACCTGCTGCTTCAGCAGAATAGAAATTCCTCTCCTGGAAGACTGCTTTTTTTTCTAGCTATCACCTCAGCCAGAAGGGTTTCTGAACTTCAGGCACTAATGGCCATTGAGCCCTTCATCATTTTCCATGCAGACAGGGCTTCCCTTAGGACTAACCCCTCCTTTATGCCCAAGGTGGTATCTAATGCAACTCTCAACCAGGCCATTCATCTGCCCACCTTCTTCCCTAACCCTCAAAATAAGGGGGAAAAGTATTCTGCACTCTCTAGACGTGCACAGATAGCTCAGATACTACCTTTACTGTACTAAACCCTTAAGAAAAATGGACCAACTTCTTGTCAGTTTTGCCCTAGGGGCAGAGGGGAAGCCATTTTCAAGCAGACTACTCCCAAATGGATCTCACACTGTATTCATTTCTGCTACAGATTTCATGGGAAACCTCCCCTCAAGTCTATTCATACCCATTCCACTAGAGCATTCCTCAGAGGGGTTCCCACCAGGGACATCTTGGAAGCTGCCACTTGGACCTCGGTCTATAGCTTTACAAAGCATTACCATCTTCCTCTTTTCTCTAAGGCTAGGGCAGGGTTTGCCTCTGCAGTTCTGTAGGGCTTGCTTACCCATGCCTAGGTCTCTAACTAATCCTGCCACCCCTCTCTTAAGCTTTAGGAATTCTCCTACAGGTGATGACTGCAACAGTGAAACACAAAGAACATAGTACAGTTGTGTCGACTTACTATAAATCTAGATGTATTCGAGTGTATTCACTGTTACAGTCCTAGTTTCCCTCCCTCCTTTCCCCTTAAATTCTTTTTCATTAGGAAGCCGCAAGGTTCTTGGGGTGGTTGATAACCACCAGGACCACTTTGCCATATTTCCTGAGGCTTCTGACTGGTTAGGGCAAGAAAAACTGATGTAATGGCATCAGCTGCCTTGCTTTATAGCACTGACGACCAGACATCAGTCTACAGGTGATAGCAGCTGATGCAGAAAAACATTGTCTCTGGTATTCAGGCCGGCCGAGGGCTACCACAGCAGGGATAACCCACAGGTGAGGACTGCAACAGTGAAACACGAAGAACATCTGCATGGATTAGGAAATGAAGGGCAAAACATCCACTCTGGGAACAACAAAAGATGCTCTGATCATGGTTGAATTAGGAGGCCTAGTATGGAAGACAGGCCAGACTAAGCTCACACAAAAATATTTGTAAGGTATGAGGGGACTGTGGAAAGAGAAAGGGAAAGATGCATATGGAAGTTCATGCAAAGCTACTTGTCAAAGGAGACAGTTGAGCTGGTAGCAAAGAATGTCAGGAAGATGGAAAACAGATGCTTAATGGGGTGATTTAGAGAGGCAGGTTCTCTCCATCTTAGCTCAGAATGGAAAGTAGTACCCAAAGCCAGGTTGGAAAACACATCTCAATGCTACACCTATAAAACTATGTCATTAAAGAGGAGTTAGTTACTAGGGCAGTAGAAGAAGGGAAAAATGGACATATAAGACAACAGACGAGTAAATACAAATGACTAGAAATGTGTCTTGACAGTTTCCTGCATAGCAGTAAGAGTTTAGTATTTCCCATTCTTCCTACCCAAACAGAAAGCAATTCACACAACATAAAATTAAGCATAAATGCATAAAATAAAAAGTACAACGTATTAAAGAAAGGCCATCTCCTACAACCCATTACTGAAGAAGTTCCTCACTCCAGCACAGTATTTGTTCAGCAAGAAGTACACATTCCTCACCGTCCTACTTATTGCACATCATCAAAAACTTTATAAACCAAAGCTAAAAGTAATAAAAAGTGACTTTTATTTTTCAAAATTAAACAGACATCTTGCATTTGACATATATCAACATAAACCTTTGATTATAATCATTTAGGTACCTCAAAGTAATACCAAAGTTTATAGCCCCGTCCCATACACCAACTTTTCATATGCAACATACTTTATCTGTCAGCATCCATTTGACATTCCAAATCTAAAACAGAATGCACACCTTATTTGCAATTTCCTTCATACTTATTCTTAACATAATTTTTCAGTCAGTGGCCTAAAACAAACTGACATTGGTGCAATGCTTTTTTTCTTCTTCTGCACTCTCTCCAATTTCCCCATCTCTTTTTTTATACCTTACCTTCACCTACAAGTCCTTCATCAGTCTTTCACTATTGCTTGCACATTGTCTTTAAATACCTCAGTCTTTCACTCATTCTCTCTCTTATTAAGCTCAGCAAGTCTCAATGTCACCTGGGAGCATCTCTACTAGCTTACTGATTTTCAAAGAAAAACACCACTCAGCCTCAGCATATCCAACCCACCCTCACTCACAGAATCATACACTGTACTCCATTTCATTGGGTTTCATTTTAAACTCCACAACATCATTAAAGCACCTGCATGAAACCAAATGTGAGGGACATGCAACACTATTCAAATCTCAAGAACAGCCCTACATACCATATCCCTAATTTAATGAATTTACTATAAAAGAGTAGATGTGTGTATGATCGTTTTTTTTTCAGTGACATCTGTTGGATCTTCGACTATAGGAAACCTGACATCATCCCAGCTTCCAGAGCTTTGCACCTTTCTATAGTGGCCAGTCGGACTTCACATCTCCAGGAGTAGTCAAGTACAGTCCCAGCATAAGGTGACATCAGTCCATACCATTTTTGTTTCATCTTGCCCAAGGAGACCTAGACAAAGCCTTTCCTAGGTGCCTCATGGGCAGACTCCTAGTCTTGCAGGAAACTGTCCCAATCACCCATCCAAAGTCTTATCCCAGAAAAAGAACAAGAACATTGCCTCTCCACAGACAGCAAGAATACAGAAAGCTTAGAACAATTCTTACCATAAAAGGCATGGGAAGTGGTAGAGCAAATTTGATTGGCATCCACTTCAGCCCTTGGATGTTCAGAATTACATACACATGAATGGAAGGAGAAAAGCTATATGGTAACAGTGATCTTATTTAAATATCTGGCATGTTCCTTACACAACTATATTATATTCTTTGCTCAGATCATTGCTGCAGTAATGACTGGAAGAATGATTCCTAAACTTACTTGCTGAAAGGTTGCATACTACTTCAGGGCAGGCTGTAGGCATTCCTGAAGTACAGTAGTGGTGAAAACTGTTGAGACACTGGCGAAAATTCCCAGACTGTAGTGCTCGGGGGATCAAGTGGCTGCCTACGAGATGGCTTGGGCACTCATTCCTGTAATAAATGCAAGAGTAGCAGCTGTGGTCCTAAAAACTGTAGCTTCTTATACCCTTGTATGGTTTTTCCATGAGCAAAGGTTATAAAAATCAGTTAGTCACGTAGATAGGTCCCATTTAGTGACCAGACTTCCTCCCTTAATAACAGCAAAAGACAAAACAAAACTTACCTTTTCCTTTGTTTGTGGTTTCAAGAAAGTAGCACCTTTGTTGTCATCTGCGAACATCCAGACAATGCTCATCCTTCTTCTTCTTTTGGCTTTTTCACAGTTAGGGGTCGCCACAGTGGATCACTTGTCCACTCATGATTGGCAGTGGAGTTTTACGGTGTTGAGTTGCCAGCCCGGCACCCAACCTTCCAAAGAAGGCACACACACACACACACACACACACACACACACACACACACACTCACACCTAGGGCCAATTTAGATTGTCCAATCCACCTACAGCATGTCTTTGGGATGCGGGAGTAAACCAGAGCACCCAGAAGAAACCCACGAGACCACAGGGAGGACATGCAGACTCTGCACAGAAGGCACCCCAGCCGAGAAACAAACTGGAAACCTCTTGCTGTGAGGCAGCAACGCTAACCGCTGCACCACCGTGGCCGCCCCAGACAATGCTCCTCCTAATTCTGGAAATTGGTGGGTGGGGGGGGGGGCTGTCAGCTGAAAGGACTGGTTTAAGAACAGCTCTGTAAGCATCTTAGTCATAAAGAAAGTGTCCATTCCTAAGCAGACTATACTTCTGTTTGAAAATGAGGCCTGTTTAAACAACACACTATTGAGTTCAGAGTCTACAGGCTGAAACTGCAAATAAAAGGTTAATTTTTCCAGGTCTGTAACTTGAGAGATGCCATAGCTCTTTGTTCATAAAGATTGTGGACAACTTTTCTAGAATAAAGTTCAGGTCCCATGGTAGAATTACTACTTTCTTGGGGGTGGGGTTCAGGTGTAAAACACCAAACACCTTGAGATACTGCTTAACTGGTAGCAAAATTTTTAAAATGAGGTGCATAGGTATGCCAACAAATAAATGTCCCTTACATGAGGAATGGGCTATACCTTCATCAAAAGGTTAAAAAAGTATTGTAGAATCATTGACGTTCCTGATTCCTCCTTTGCCACCAGATGGCAAAGCTCTTCCATTTAATGAAGCAGAACTTCCTAGTACTAGGTCCTCTAGATGCTCTCAAAGTTTTTAGCACATTCTCTGAGAAAAGGTGCCAAAGAGTTATAATACCAAATCACTCATGTTGTAAATTTCAGAATGGACTTGTTGGGGTGGATCAAAGTCTCTTCCATCTGAGACAACAGGTTGCAGCTGTAGGTAGCTTTTCTAGTGCCCTGTACAACTCGCCAATCTGGTGCCTCCCTTAACTTAAAGTTGAGGAGCAAGTAAAGAAAAAAATGCTTTTCTGCTACAAGCTGAACAGCAGAAAAGAAACAGAAAAAAGGTTCGCCATTGTGAACTGTATCAAGCCATGTACTACCAATATAAAAAGTGGCTTTCCACAGTTAAAACACTTAAACATACCAACGCTTTTTATCCCTGGCCTATAATGCAGTATTGCAACATTCTTTCCTGAATGCCAGTACTGCCTCTGACAAACAAAGCTGAAGCGCTTCTGCCTTGACTTTAGATCATGGCAATTGCACCCCATGACATCTTGCTGCTGGGGTCACTATCTTATTCTCCCCACCTTAGCTATGCTTCTGTAAGAGGTGCATATGCTGAAGCAGAGTTAGCAATTCTTCCACTGTTATCTTCAATCAAAAGGAGGAACCAATGCTGCTTGCACGAAAAGGGTACTATCAGAAGCATTTTGGCCTCACCTCCCTTATTTTCTGAATCACTTTGGGGAGTAGAAAGATAAGAGGATAACCATCCAGATAGACTAAATGTTTCCTGCCCAAGCTTCTTTGCATTTCTATCTTGTGTTCTAAGAAGGCATCCATTGGAGGGTAACCTCTATGAGTCTTCCTGCAGAAGAGTTGGACAAAAACGCTGTTGAAATTTTTTGCAGGAAAGAAAAAAGAACACATCATGACAGGACTCCGGGCGTGTAATTCCCTTCATTGACAGCACTGATACATTTTGGTATTGCTAATCACTGCTGCCTCCTCTGAGAGCTCAGGGATATACCCCGACTGTAGGGCATGTTGAAATAAGTAAACAAAATAGGATACTAATTCAGTAGATGTCCTTTTAAGGAAATACCCATTAAGCTCACCCAGATCAGTGGTTGCATCTCCATAACACCATTAAATTCTTGTGACATCATCTTTTGTTATTAATTTGACAATGGTTAGTGTTTACATTTGACCTGAACAATCTGACAGGGGGGGTTTATATAACAGCAGAAAAAAGAGGTGTAACTTAACATTTCTACTATTTCTTTCTTTTTTAATAAAAAATGGTGTCATTCTTGACTTTTAATGTAATCATTCCTAGTCTGCCTTTACCATATGCTCTTAAATGTGCGAAGCAAACCTTTTTTAATTTTCTTTTTATTTCTGTGATTGTCTTTTTTTAGTTCACAGTCCCAACAAACCCTAATGCCGCACTTTAAGGCAGATCTCTCTTTTTCCAGCTGGAAAATGAAGTGATCAAGTGCCGTTTTTCTATATTAGCCAACACTGAATGTTTTTTGGTCCACCAAGGAGGAGTGGGCAAATTAACAAATTCATAAACCTTTATTCTACCTATGCACTACAATATTACATTTTAGATAATTTTTCCACTACCAGTAATGAACTGTGTTTATAATTGTGCCATAATCTTCATTTAAAGATGTTTTCCCACAAGCAATGTCTCTGGTATTTAAATGTACTTGATCCTTTAAAACAGTTTAACAACATTGTACCTTGCATAGAGTCGCTAATTATATCAGCTAATTTAAAATGTCTGCAAAAGACTGACATCCTGCATATATATATATATATATATATATATATATATATATATATATATATATATATATATATATATTATACACACTAGCTCAACCTTCAGCTTATTGCTTGCATCCTTCCTCAGACAATGTTTTAACTGCTGTTCAGCCAGTGTACACTATCTGATACAGCAAATAGTAACACAAAAGACACTAGAAAGTTCAAAACATGCTGTTTCACAAGCACAAAAAGAAACTATTGCCTCATCAGACACTCTAGGTTTGCTGATTGGTTTCAAACTAGAAGAGTTGGCAAAGGAGATGACCGATAAAGCAATGCCTGCTCACCCACCTCAATGAGTACAGTGGGGTGCAAAGCACATGAAGTCACTCGTTAAAAAAGGTAGGTGATGGCTTTACCAGGGAGCTACATCACTTATAGAAAGCCCACTACATACCAATCCATTTACCATGTACAGGCATGCAGAGTGGGAAAGCTAGAGGCAATACAAAACAAAGAGGCTGATGACTATTTAGATGACCATTAGTTGGTGGACTAAACCTCAGAGTTGGTAATGAAAGGCTTCTTGTGCCCATGGTACAGGGTCTGATTCCTTCCACCTTCATTTGCCTCCTGTCCTGAGCAAGTCTCTTATCAGACAGTATTCTTAGATTGCATCCTGTAAAGGGACAATCATTTGCAGGGAGCCTATCTGGTCAGCAAAAGACAGATAGTTGTGAGTTTCGCCCATTCAGAGAACGATAGGCAGTCACAGTGATCACCTAAAAGGTATGAGAGGGAAAATACCACCTTCTGCAGAAGCTGGTGGGGTGATACTTCTAGCAGCAGTATTTTGAGGCTCTACCAGACTGGATACACTAACTTTAAAGATGGGCATAAGTCATTCAGTGGCAGTCGCACAGTGTGCAAGGTCAAATTGTGTAACAATGCACATTGACCCTAACTGCACTTGGTTGCTAGAGCTTGTGCAAGTGGGAAAATCTCCTCTGCCCAAATTGAAATCATAGTTGGGTTAAAATAAATATGTAGGGCACTTCACTACATGGGGGGAGGGGGTTGAGAAACTGAGCACCACAAAGAACACCAACACATGCTTAAATACTGTTTTGGACATTTTTACACTTGTTTAAAAGCATTTAAAATGTGGAATTTAATTACTTGTTCTGCATTACTAGATCTGTTGGAAAAGAATGATAAATCTGAATAGATATTCTGCTCAAAAGTGGGGTTGCATTCATAATGGTGTTAAAGATGCATTCAAAAACTATTCAGGATTAATGGAAGACATTTACAGGAATGTTCTAAATGATGCAGCAAACATGTCAACATCTCAGGCACACCTCCTAGAGAAGCTTATGCAGTTGCAAGGGGGGTTAATGGAAGAGACAGCAAAGCAACACGAACATTTAAATACAACACATACCTTTTCAATAATCCTGTTTCCACCAAAGCGAGTGACAAACTCTGCAGGAGAAGCAACAGTGAAATCTCGGGCTACATCTGCTTTCTTCTGTTCTCGCCCTTTTTTCACAAGGTGTGGACCTGACATACTTGGCCTTAAAGGAAAAGGATACAAAATAATGAATTTAACTTAAATGACTTCACACTAAGAGACGAGTCAAGCCACTGGCACACTAGCCAAGTACAGGTAACAGACTTTACAACTAAAATGTATTGTTTTCATTACCCGCTTTGGATTGTAGCACACGGAAAAATGTATTAAGTTTGGCTGAAGACATACTGTCTCTTTAATCCTATCCAACCATGTCACTTCTGTTTCCCTAATTAGTAACCATGTCACTTTTGTTTCAATAATTAGTGGTAATAAACATGATGTATCCCCAGAATTAGCTAAAGATTACTGAAGTACACAGAAAAGGACTAAAAATAATACTGTATTCCACAAACAAACAATATATCGCACGCTACTAGTTCCTCTGATAACAGCCAAACAGCAAACAAACATTTCTGTCTAAAGGGTACTTTTTAAATGTTTACATTTATAACAGTAAGTCAGCCTTCCATACTAGATTCAAAGTGGGAGATTCAACAGTAAAAGGTGTACAGCATGTTTTTGCACTTATATGGAGGTCTCTGTAACAGCATCATACTATTAGAAACTTTCAGTGGGCACAAAACACCTCTATCCCCAGACAAGACTCCGACAAAAAAAGTAAAACGAAAGGTCAAGTTTCTGGAAAACTAGAGGTTTTCTGCAATATACTGACAATATTGCTCTCTCTTTTTCAGGGGGGCTGGAGATTGAACTAAGCAGCAGTACGAATGTTTCTATATTACTGAACTAAAAGGATACAGAAAGGAATAGATCTGCATAATAAGACAGTAAACATTCTTAGGAAAGGCTATTTCATTCACATAAAAAAAAAATAGTGTTGTTTTGCAATGGGTTGGAGATCTTACGATACCAAACGATAGAAAATGCATTCTCACCGATTACAGACAGCACTGCAAATAACTAGAAAACAGGTACCTGGTAGCCTTCTACTGGAAATGTATTCCATAAAGTTTACATACACCAAGGATATTTACTTAGAAAATTGATGCATTTTAGAGTATTTTTAGATGACGTATGCTAGTACCTAATAGGAACATTTACAAGTATGCCCTCTTTGGCTTTAACTCTTAAAAGTGATATATGGCTTCCAAATAAAAGGTGGTTAGATTTATTTCCAGATGGAATATATATATACAGATGCCCAAATAGTAAATTTTATGCAGAATTAAACCGGATAATAAGAGTCATTAATAAAATTTGTCTAGTCCATATTGTTGTTATCATCACAAAGCTGGGGATGTTTGTATGCTCCGTTAGCTAGCTATTTAGTAATATGCTCATAAAGCTGTTTTCCACCAAATTATATAAGGCCATAAAATCACACCAACAGCTAATCAAATGTTCTTGAATTCATATGGTATATTACCCAGATAAGGGAGACTAAACACTCTGTGTTATATGGTACTGAATAAACACCTCCTTAGAAACCAAAAGAAAATAGAAGGATACATGAAGTTTTTATGTCACAGAATACCTCATTTGGAACACCTTTAAATTAAGCCACTTTGGAGGTTTGTTTCGTCACCCCTAGATGCCATACTGCAAAAGCAACACAAGTTAATTTTTATTCAACAAAGGCAAACGTTCTACTTAGTAATCCAAACCTACAGGATAATCTGTTTTGCTACTCCATCCTAACGTCTAAACAGACTAGCCAAAATGATGCAAGGATGACAGGAAAGCGTTCATTAAACAACATTCTAAAATAAGTCACAGTAGCTCAGTAGTTTCTGTATGTTGAGGATAGAGTATCACACAGAATTTTATGTTCTTAATTCATCATTAGCATAAAAAAAGAATAAAAGTGTAAAGATCCCAAGACCATACTCTTTAGAATACCAGTCATCAAAGACAGCAACCACCAAGATACAACATGAAGCATCTTTTCTTTACAATCATCCAAACTGTCAAACCACTGGAGTGCATTGCCATTAAAAAGAAGGTTGGATAATTTGAGTGACGATCTCTGACACACAATATAAAAAAGGCCTTACATATGTCATTAAGAGAACAAAACCATAGCATAAACTCTGTCCAGCTTTCTAAGAATGCAACCAGCTATTTTTATGGCATGTATGAACACCATGTCCAGAACTAAAATCCCACTCCATGTCATACGTTACCCTGCTAGAAGGTGAACAGCTGGCACATATTTTTAATAATTTCACCCAGTGGGTACAGTAATCTTACCTGAATCACCTCCTTTGTGTATAGTGACATACAGGGACAGAGGGGTCTATGTTCTGCCATCAAATGGTCTAACCATTACATCAACAGGTTAAGTAACTACTTGTCCAACACTTCCTAGTCTCACACACGGAAGTGTTTCAAACCTACCAATGTGGGGAGTTTCGCACCTCACACCCCCCTTACTATACATACCAACTCTGAGACTGCACTACAGTGGAGGAAAAGGGGTTTAAAACACTTCCATGTGTGAGATAGGGAAGTGTTGGACAAGTAGTTACTTACCCTGTCGATGAAATGAAAGTTCGCGGAGTGAACTTCCAATGATTATTGTTCGATGTTCAGACATTCAGTGGTTAGCCCATCCAATGGCCAAACACAGACCCAGGACAAAGGGCACCATCTAAAACTGAGTATATTGTCTTCATGTACACATAAGAGACACAGTATAACAACTTAGAGGGAAGGTCATTATAAAATGCAAACCACAACCCTATAGCCGTGATCAACCTTTTACCCACCTCAGAGACTTTGAATTAATGTTAAAGCAAGTAAGAATGGTGTCATTATTGAACTGAATTTGATTAATATGACTGGATTTAAAGAATCATGGTCAATGACTACACCAGAAAAATACATATATCAGGTAGTTTGAATCAGAGTAGGGTAGTAATTGATATTTGTCACTATCCAACCTGATCACACACTTGCATTCAGAATTTTACCTGTGGGTATCTTACAGCATGCTTATGTCTTTTAAGCTGCTATTCATGACTCCTTAGTCTAGGCAGCTACTACTGTACATGTCCTTCTACATCTGGGCTGCATGTTACTTACTGTTACACTGCACATTAATCAGTTCTTTGTTTAGATTTACTTTACTAAAGTTTATCCAAGATGATTTTTTTTCTGCAAAGTTATTCCCATTACTGAAGTAGACTGCTACTGCTTCCCTCTGTCCAGCCCAGTCATACTTTGTCAATTAACAAATGCAAGTAAAACTGAAATAGCCCATCAACAAATTTTGATTTGTAATAAACATATACAATAGTTGTTTTTTCCTTAAAACAAATGTAATAAGATAGCCCCCTCTTCTCGAAAGGAGGGTCTTAAATGTTCAGCAAGCTCATCTGTATAACTTTTTTTCAATTAAAATCACACCCCTTTATAAGAAGGGACCTTCTGTATTACTCCTTTTAGAGTACTAGGCCCAATAATATACAAATAGCTTTCTAAATACTTATTTCCTACCAACTATTCACAAATTGTTAAAACCAGCTGGAGGAAGAACTGTATTCCATGTTTGATAACTATTTTTATTAAACATGTTTCTGACAGTAAAATGAATAACTTCCAGACCTTAAGCAGAAATCTATAACTAAACAGAAGGTGGAACAAGTAATGTATTAGCGCAGGAGACGGAGGACAAAGGTTAGAATAAACATTACTAGAATTAATAAAAGAGAACTTGCAACAGAGAGCCTTTAGTTTTAATACTTGTAATAAGAAACAGAACTACAAGGAATTATTGTATTACTTGTCCTATTTACTCAGCTGCACTGCAATGTAAGTAAAAAATAAATATTAATAGACTCCTGTAAGTCTTGCCAAAATATCTCACAAACTTAGGAAAGGGAGTATACACATGTCCGATTCCATAATATTCCTATTACATGCAATATATATGGCCATAGCATATCACTTCTAACAGAAGGGCTACACAAAACACAAACGTGCATGGTGTTTGAAATATAACTCCTGTATAGACTAAACATGTTAGAAATCAGTTTTTAAAACAGAGGTAGCAACTAACAGAGAAGAACATCAGCTGATTTGTTCTGACAACATCAGCTGATTTGTTCTGACAATGAGCAGTATGCTTTGGATAAGACATGTTGAGGACATAATGAGGTAGAATGCCTTGGATGAGCCATGAGAACTATCAAAGAAAAAATATATAATGGTTACAAGGACTATATGCATGTGTGTGTGCTTAAACATGCAGGACTATGAATTTTAAAGGGGAGCATATCTCAACTATTATTTTACCTCGTATTTTTGCCCTGTCCCTCATAAAATTTTTGATTTTCTGAAAAATCACTAAATATTACAGTAAGTCAATAATGACAGATGGAGTCGCATACTTATTTTACAGAAAATACATGTTGGTGTAAAAAGCTACTGTTCTGTTAAGACACTGCTGCCAAGTTTGAGACTTTGTTTCCCCATTACTTACAACTTTGTCCAGAATTACTGAGCAAAGAAGCTGCAAGTTATGGGCAAGAGTAATGTTGAAGGGATCGTTAAAGAAATATCTATTCAGGAAGTAGAAGGAGACGGTGTTCAGAGTTCACTGGCAAACAAGGACAGGTAGGGATAAATAAGTTCACCTGCTACAAGACAGAATGAACACACATGGCAAGTGCTAGTGAGAATATATTCAGTTATGGAAGGATGAATTTGTCAAGTCATGCAGCCAGACTCGGCAACACAGAAAACAGCATTTTGTCACTGAGCTGCCTAAAAGGCTACACATAGCTGGGCTCTCCTTCTTGTAACGCAACACGTCAGTTAACAGGCAGACTTAATTATCTAGACAATACACCAGTTTAGAAAGACTGCTGTTAAGCAACTGTTTGTTATATCATAATTACCAGAGCAGCAGAAAGTGGAAAGGGTTGTTGCCAAATTTAGGGAGACTAAGAGAAATAACAAGGGATCCTGTAGCGGTATTAGAGATGGTTCCGAAATTTTATGAAAATTTGTATAAAGCAAAGAAATGTGGAACTCCTAAAAGAGCACAAATGGAAATATTTATGGAAGACTTAAGTTTGCTAAGGTTAGAGGTAAATGAGGCTCAATAATTAACAGTTAAGACAGGAGGAGGGGAGATAAAAATAGTGGTGTACAATCAATTTGCAGGAAAGTCTCCAGGAACAGATAGCATTCCTGTGGACGACTGGAAGTTAGCAGGAAAGAAACGGATAATGATCTGGGGGGGATCCATACTCCTAATACTTCATTTTATTGCGTCCCCATAAATATGTATATTGCTTTTATTGTATTTAACAGTATTTTAAAAGGAGGGGAAGCACCGTAGAAGAAAACTGTGGTAGTTCTAATACCTGAAGACAGTAAAGACTCAGACTCAGTCTGTCTATATAAAATGGCTAAAAGAATGACAAAGGTGTTGCTAAAACTGATATATATTGATCAATGTGGTTTTGTAGAGAGGGGCAAACATTTGACAACATTAATAGAACAAGAATAAATCCAGAGGGAAACAGAATGTAAGAATATACTGCTGTTATTGGTGGATCTTGATGCAGAGAAAGCATTTGACAAATTACATTGGGATTTTATGAGTAGGGCAATGGAAGCATTTGCATTCACATCAGTAGTCCTGCTAGACAGGGGTCCAGGGAAGTAAATAGTGTGGAAGAAATAGCCAGGGTATTGTTATGGCTTGTACAAACCCTAGGGCCGATAGCCTAGTACCAACCTATGAACCTATGATAAAATATTAAGGCTAAGTAGGAGGATATATGAGGGCTCAGACGAAAAATTAAAGTGGGAGAGTAATTTTCTCACAAGTTGCGTCTCAGATGAACCAAGCAGGGGTGTCCTCTTTCCCCTTTGTTATTTGCTTTGCATTTAGAGCCATTGGAAAAAAAAATAAGGGACTCAGAAATTCAAAGATATAATTGGTATGATAAACAAGAAATGTTGGCTTTATTTGCAGATGATATTATTTTGTACCTGATAAAACCAGAAAAGGGCATCACAGTGTTGTGGAACATCTTGAGACAGTTTCAAATCTTTTCGGTATATACAATTAAGATAAAACAAAGGCAATAGCTGTAAACTATGTACCCACTTATGAACTGGTCCAACAATATATATATTTATGGTGACATGACAAAATAAAGTATTGTGAGCATGGATTAAAAAATATTCTGTTATAGCAGCTAAGGATATGTGATTAGTCTCAGTTTTATATTCCAGGTCAGGCATATTTTTATCACAGAGGAGAAATTGCGGACGGTAATTAATAAATAGTTGAATGTTTTTATCTGGGAGGGGGAAAAGGGAAGGGTCAAGTGGAATAAGCTGATTCTTCCAACAGAACAAATGTAGATTATTACTATTACCCAATTTGATGGGATATTTTAGAGAAAAGAAAGCAACATGAATACTCCAGTATACAAATGACCATTCAGAAAGATCGGAAACAGCAGTCGGCATACTGAGCAAAACAAGTAAAGACAGTGATAGACAGAGGAACTTCTGTGAATACAACAGATAAGCTATACTCTATACTGCCAAATGAAAATTGCAGACAGCACCAAAAAGCAGCATTTACAGACATTGCATATTAAGGGCCATTTTGAAGAAAGACAGAGTCAGAGCAATTAAAGCATTTTTTCAAACGCAGGCAAGGTAAAGTTAACAAAAAAATTTGGATGGAATATTTACTTGCCTTATAAAGATAGAAGCTTGAGAATATGACGGAAGAAAGTGAGTAGCACGGGAGAAAGGATGTGAAAAAAAAATCAAATACATGTTTCCATATCACTCCAGTTCTATCCTGAAGATGCTCAGAAATGTGATGAGCTGCTTTATACATGGACTTCTATAGGCATGCGTCATGCAAACAGTTTCATGGTAACTGATGACAGCTATCCAAGATTTACTTTAGCCCTGCAATATGTTCCACATCTTCACATCATTTTGTTTTGCAAAATAAATCTTTTATTTGCATCTCTGATATAACATCACAGAAATCATAAACATTTGGCACTGCAGTATACAAACAAAATGGACACAATTCAATAGCGTTTTATCTCCTTACATATGGAACAAAGACATGGTCCAGCTTGTTACGGACTAATAAGATAGCCATTATACAGAAATCCATTCATACCACAGTTTGTAATAACCCCTCAGACTCATCAGGTTTATCGAACCCAGATTTACATCTGTAACCAAGTACCCCTTACAGAATTAATATGCAGGTGCTTCCAACTTGCCAATCTAGCATCCCTTTGAAGACCTTTCTTACTATACCCAACAGATAATATCAAACCAACTCGTATCTTATTTCCTGCATAATCAGGATAGACTTCAGCCTCCTGAATGCATACCTTTAAGGATGGGGTGATTGTGTCATTCTGCCATAATAAATATGAAATGACAGTCAAATTAGTCCAGCTTATGGATCAAGTCACCAATTCCATGTATCCAACTTCGTTAATTTCCCATCTGAAGCAAGCATTACTGTGATTCATTTCAGATTAAGTTAAGTAGATCTATAAAAAAAGCTCAGTCCACCCACCTCTTAAGCCATTATTGATATACTACAGGATACACATTTTCCTCCATACTATAAACAAATCTAGCAAGTTTTGATGACTTTTTAATCACATTTCATGCTGGTCTTCAGCCGCCAACTTACCAATGGGTTCATTCATTCTCTATCAATTGGGAAACCGACATCAGTGGTGATTCGTTATTTTTCCTTCTGACCTTACACTATGCACATAGTCACACAGATGGGGTGTTCATGCAATGGGCTAACCTCAGGTGTCATTCCCTCACTTCTAAAAGGGTTATTCCTTCAAATAATCTTACCTACAGGAGGTATGAACAGTGAAAATGCACATGGCTCAATTTACCCCCATGTGCATACAACTCTTCCATCCCCAGGAGAGCAGAGCAGACTATCTCCCCTCATGCCTCCCCTTTCCTGCAAGGGCTTCATCCTGGTGTGCCATGGAGCCAGGCTCCTATGCTTAACTGCTTTTATATTTTTTAAGGACAGTGAACTGTTGGATATGACAGAAATCAATTTAACATTAAGTGCAACACAAACCATTGCAAAGATTTCACCTTTAGCCTAAATTTTCCATTGTATAAATTCAGCATTTCATTTTTTTGGCAATTCTTCACATACATCTTAATGGGACTTGTACGCACTTCCCCAACTAAATGCCAAAGAGCTCCAAATCTAAATTCTCTTTTCATCCTATGGGAAGGTTAATATCTCACCACTACCACCCTTATCCTTACAGCCTTATCTTTACTTTACAGCCAGGAAAAGCCACTTTTCCAAGTGTCAAAAGAATTTCCCTAATTCTGATTAGAGATCATCAATTAACATCAATACTTCTTATCCATAAATGGCGTTTTCACTCCATCAGTGTCCACATATGATTTGCAAACTATGACCATAAAGGGTCCAAGATATGATGCAAACAAATGACAGTGGACATTCCTGCTACATACCAGTAAATAAACTAAAAGGTAAAGACAACTCAGCATACATATTTGCCCAAGTAAAGTAAGTGAAAATAATTTAGAAAGTCCAGAATCTAATAAAACCTTTACTAAACAGCCATTGAGCCCAATCAAACACTTTCAGACCAAGTATGACCAGCCATTCCAGTCTATCCTGCGTCACTGTCCTAAGTAAGCCAGTTGTTGAAATGTGATCAGATGTTTGCCTGCCCCCAATAAAGCAGTAATGATCCTGTCATGACAGACATGGACAAAAAGGATCCAGGGATGGAGGAATATATTTAATAACTTTGTTAAAAATCCTAACTAAATAGCAGAGCACCTTCTCAGCATTATTCAGAAATAATTCTACAGGCAATTATGGCTATGAGTTTGACATAAAACATATTCAATCTTCTGTCCCTCACTACCTATTATTGGGTAGATCAAAGCCATAGTCTGTTCCTTGGTTATCTTTGTCAAATCTAATCTACATGAATATTCCAGATGCACGTTTCCCTACATTTAGCATCTACCTTGCATAAAAATTACAAAATATTTTTCATGATTATCTGCTACTGTTGCTACAAGATAGCATTTCAAAATATCTCCTTTGAAAAACTCAGTGTAAGCTTTTGATAGTATTGCATTTGTGTACTAGAGACTAAGGACTGGCAATTGTCTTCTTTAAGAATCATCAGTTCCAAATGTTTTTGGAAGAACCAAGAAACTATAGAGAGATTCTACAATCAATTGACTCATGGAATGTTTTATGCAGAATGTAAACAAAAGCAATAAGTGAACCCCCAAGTCTGTGAGAATTCTCCAGAAACAATTACACTGCATTAGTGCCTGTGACACATCCGTTCACCTGGCTGTTGGAGCTGCACCAGTTTATTGTTTAAGTTACCGAGCAAGATACTCGGATTTAGAGACAGCATGAAAGGGGAAAAAAAAAAACATGCTGGAGTCCTCACAGTTGCAGATAAGTACCCAGTTGGGTTTTTGGTTACTTTTTCTATTTATTTTGTGCTGTTTGGGGTTAACATCATCCAGGAAGGGTAAATGCCAGTGTGGGAGATGGATTCCCCATAAAGACCACCACAATAAAGTGTCTTTTATGCCTAGGTGCTGCTCACGACCATATGCCTCGTTCAATTTGTCAGGCGTTTGTCCCCAAATCGCTTAGTAGGCTTTCTTCTCTTTCCTTGTATCTTGAGAACCAGTGTCTTAAGCTTCTTGCTGTAGATACTATGGATGGAACTTCCTGCCCAGAGGGTCACCGGTCAGGGAAGAAGATGATGCACAAGATAAGACCGGAACCTTCCGCTGTCCCCACCTCTGCTGGGAGTATCTCCTTAATTTATTGCAAACTCGGGAGGCTCCCCTGGTTGTTTTTCCAGATTCTTCTACTGCTTCATGGTTGGATGCCGGTGAGGATATGGCAGGCGGCATGTCCGACATGGCTTTGCAGATGTCCATTTCGGGTGTTCAGAGGGAACCATGGTTGACTGTTTCTGAGGGGTTCCACAGTTTCTCTTTATGGAAGAGATTCTTACTAGTCATGGAATGCTGTCCTGAGTTTGGGCCTTCTCAGGTTTCTATGACGGATGTCCCTTTAAAAAAGGAACAGAAAACTAATCATGTTTCTTCTGCTCCGGGGGATCCACAAAGTGAGTGCCAGACCTTTACTCAGGGATTATTTAAAACTTTACTGTCATTAAGGCTTCCTCAAGGGGGTTTGATTCCTGCTCCTGTTTAGTCTTCTTCTTCCCCTAAAAGGCCCAGAGAATTGAATTCTTCTGAGGTGGATTCTGATGACTCCCTTGCTTATTCTACCCAGATTTCTTCTCCTTTAGACTACGGGTATGACGCGGAGTATCCTCATACTTTAGATAATCCTTCTGAGGAAATTTCCTTTTGGGGAACAATCTCTAGGATGATGGATTTTTTTTTAAGTGTGGATTATGCCCAGGTTTCAGATATCTATAAGAGGTACTATGAATTACTGCAGATGGAATCTCCTAAACCTGTGGCCATTCCTCCTGTCTTGCCTGCTTTACTGGATGTTTTTTTCCAATGCCTCTAAAGCGCCAGATTCTCTGCACCCTGTTCCCAACAATTCCGATGGGAACAATCCTCAGGCACCCTATAAAACCTTTTTGTTTAAATGTCCTGCTGCTGACCCCTCTGTGGTGTCTGTAGCCTCTAAGTCATCTCAATTATTGCCTTCTGACAAGGACAGTAGAACCATGGATGGGCTGGGTAAGAAGATTTATACTTTGGCTACCCTACCTTTTAAGGCTACTAATTATCAGACCCATATCTCTAGGTATGTCTTGGCTCTTTTTTTCTCAGACTTGTCAGCTTCTTTCTGATCTTCCAGACTCAGAGTAAATCTTCTGCTCTTTCCTTGCTTGGAACTTCCTCTCAGGTAGTTTTCATTCTATCAAATGTAGTTATGATGCAGGAGATGCCTCTTCTAGGGCTGCTGTTTCTGGTTCAGTTCTGAGGAGATATTCTTGGATTAGGCTTCAACCTTTGCCTGATGATATTAAGGTTAAGTTGATGGACGCTCCTCTGGATAATAATCTTTTGGTGAAGTGGCTGCTGGTTTAAGTTTCTTCAGGACAAGGGGAAGGCTTTACAGGAGCTTAAGTATTTGTTGGTTTCAACTGTGCCTAAAATTTCAGCAAAAACTACCCTTCTAAGCCAGACTTTGTTTGCAGGCAATTTCACCCTCCTTCTAAAGGTAAAAAGGGTAGTAAACAGACTCCTTCTGCTAAGGCCTCTCAGACTGCAGGGATTCTTAAGCCTTCCTTTCCTGACAAACTAGGTACCGTCTGACCTGTTATATGTATATATACATGAAATTTATTCATTTGTTCCTAATGGATTTTTAACTGTATGCATATTTTACTTGTATGTTTTTATATGCATATATATTTTTTTCAAAAGCATTTTTATATATACACATATTTACATATTTATTCTTGTGTTTATAATACATAGTTTAGGGTGTTGTTGACATTTGCACAGTTTTTATATGTATTTTTATATTTTGATATTTATACTGTTTTGTGCAGAGACATTTGTGTAGTGTTTCAGACTTCTGTTCTAGAAGACTGTTTCAGACTTGGGAGTGCAGGAAGTGATGTCATGTAAGATTTCCTATTTAAAACAGTTTACTTCCTTAATTTCCTTGTATCTGATGTTCCTGCTTTTAATTTTTGGAACAAAAGCGTTTATACTTTCTTGTTTGTCTGAATAAAGAAAGCATCCTTGTACTGAACTGGACGTGTTGGCTTGATTTAAAAGCACACATTAGAATATTTCAGGGCTCACTGGCTATCATGGTCTGCATACTGCTTGTGTGACGATTTTCTCGGTACTGTTTGACTATCCACCTGTTCCCAGCCACATTCCTCTTTCTCTTTGCCTTTCTCTTTGGCTCCGAATCAGCCAGGATTCTTGGGTTCTGTCAATCTTTCGGCAAGAGTACTTCATGGTCTGGATTTCTTGCCCTCCTTTTATGGGCATTCCTTGGTAACTCCCCCCCCCCCCCAGAGGTTCTTTGAGACCTCTTGTCTCAGGGTACTAGTCAAGAGGTGCCCATGTCCCAAAGGGAGAAAAGGGTTTTATTCAAGAATGTTTTTAGTGCCTAGAAAAGAAGGTACTTGGAGACCTATTCTAGACCTCTCCCATCTAAACTTTTCGGAAGGTGCCTTCCTTTTAGATGTTGTCCCTTCAGTCATTTTTTTCCTCTCTTGCTCCCTCAGACCTTTCTGGTGTTTCTGGACCTCAAGGATGCTTATCTTTGTATTCTGATCCATCCTCTTTTCAGGTGATTTTTGCATTACTCTGTTGCTTCCTGACATTTTCATTTCTGTGCTTTGCCCTTTGCCCTTTCTACTGGCCCAAGGGTATTCACCACATGCCTCGCTCCTGTGATTGCCTTTGGCAGGCTTCAAGGGATCCAA
Source organism: Protopterus annectens (assembly GCF_019279795.1). Lineage (NCBI taxonomy): Eukaryota > Metazoa > Chordata > Ceratodontiformes > Protopteridae > Protopterus > Protopterus annectens. The sequence continues at coordinate 584,525,031 of NC_056733.1, read as the reverse complement.
ATCTTTCCTTATTTGGAAGATCTGCTGATTCAGGCAGCTTCTCCAGAGGTCCTTTCGCAAAATCTTCATTTTATGATTTCTCTTCTTCAGAGCCTGGGGTTCACAATAAACTTCAAAATGTCTTCCCGGACTCCTTTTCAGAATCATGTATTTCTGGATTGCAGGATTCAAACAGTGCCAGTGCTGGCATTCCTGCCTCCTCCAAAGGCATGAGCTCTCATTTCTTTCTTTCAAACTCTTCTTCCCCTGGCCTTCATTACAGCCAGGGAGTTTGAGAGCTCTGGGGTTCATGGCTTCCACCATTCCAATGTTCCCTCTGGCCAAACTCTACATTAGGAAGTCCCAGTGGTTTCTAAAGTCTGTGTGGCTTCAGCATGCACATCCTCTAGACTTTCCTGTTCCTCTTCTCCCATGTCTCAAGAAAGAATTTATGCAGTGGATTCAGCAGCTGTCTCTGAACCAGGGCTCTCCTTTCAATCTCCTCTTCCCTCTCAGGATCTGTTTACAGACACTTCAGATGTAGGATGGGGAACAACGTTTGGCTCCCTGAGGGTTCAGGGAGTGTGGTCACCTCATCAGGGGGAGGAGCACATCAACAAAAAGATGAGGGCTCTTATGTTGGCTCTTCAGGCCTTTCACCCTCTCTTCTCTCCAGGGCCTCTCAAGGTATTCACAGACAATACCACAGTCATGTGGTATATCAACAAACAAGGGGTACGGGATCTTACCATCTTTGCTGGCTGGCATTCTGGTATGAGATCTGGCTGTCCAATATCAAGTGACTCTTCAGGCAGTTTACATTCCTTAAGATGAGAACATTGTGGCAGACAACCTGAACAGGTTCTTCACTCAATCCCATGAATGAATGCTTCACAGGATGCGTTTCTGGACACTGTTCACAAGTGGGGTACTCCGCAAGTAGATCTCTTTGCCACCCATCCATGCAGACAACTTCCTCTGTTTTGTGCCCGAGTCCCAGGTCCTCTGGTATGGAAGGTGGACTCCCTCTCATTTTCTTGGAAGAGGATGATTATGCATTCCCTCCCCTTCCACTTATTCTGAGAGTCCTGTTCAAGATTCAACAGGATGCTCCAAAATCTTGTTGGAGATTCCCTTTTGGCTGCAACAGCACTAGTTCTCTCTACTTCTGCATCTAGCCAAGGGAATCACCTCACAGGGTGGATTTCTTCACACAAGACAAGGGGTCTCTCATCCATCCCCACCTGTCCATGCTTCAAGTGACATTGTGGGTGATAGGTCCTTTTTTTCTAAGGACGTGCTCTGGAAGAGGTTTCTATTTGGTGATTTTCTCGGGACCTGGACTCACTTTCTGTGGATGTTCCTTTGGTTATCTCTTACTTGTGAGTTGCTCAATGCTGGTTTGGCCTATTCTTCCATTAAGGCCCACTTGCCAGCTCTTTCTGCTTGTCTGCCTTTAACTCCCCTGTTAGCCTCTAGATTTGAGGCTAAGCAATTTCTTAAAGGCATCCTTAACATTAGATCTTCTAGGAAGCCTGTTCATCCTCCCTGTGATCTTAATTTCATTCTGGAAAAATTGACTCCGGCTCCTTTTGAACCTGCTGTTTCAGCTTCCTTGCAACATTGCTCTTGGAAGACAGTTCTTTTGTTAGCTCTTACTTCTCAAAGACCTTTTCGGATATTTCATGACAGGGTGTCCTTGCGTACTAATCCTTCTTTCATACC